>NC_091161.1:175359-237859 GCF_040958095.1 Procambarus clarkii | reverse complement strand
CTCACACCACCTTAGCCGCTAGCGATGGCCCGAGGAGCGCACTGGTACCCGCCCGTTGGCCTGTGTGTTTATACCGACTTTTGGTGGGAAATATGTTGCGGTTGGCAGGGGACTAAGAGCAGTGTTGCCTGGTTACAGCTCTTTGGTTGGGAGGCCGGATGTGCTCACCAGGTGGGGCCGGATGCTCGGGTCCTGCTCAGCTGGTAAAGTCTGCGTTATAGCGTCATAGAGGCAACGGTAGAATGCCCCGTACGAGGCAGCTACACTTTATTTCCCCCTGAACTCATTTTTAAGAAATAAACTTATTTATTTGCACCAATCTTCTTTCTGCCGTTTATATGTAAGTGTTGTCATATTTTGTTTATACAGTTGAGATTAGTAACATGGTTAGAGTAGTGATATAGTTAGAATGAAGTAGTGATATGGTTTGGAGCAGTGATATCGTTAAAATGGAGCAGTGATATGGTTACAATAGAGCAGTGATATGGTTATAATAGAGCAGTGATAAGGTTAAAATAGAGCAGTGATATGGTTAAAATAGAGCAGTGATATGGTTACAATAGAGCAGTGATACGGTTATAATAGAGCAGTGATATGGTTACAATAGAGCAGTGATAAGGTTAAAATAGAGCAGTGATATGGTTACAATAGAGCAGTGATAAGGTTAAAATAGAGCAGTGATATGGTTACAATAGAGCAGTGATAAGGTTAAAATAGAGCAGTGATATGGTTACAATAGAGCAGTGATAAGGTTAAAATAGAGCAGTGATATGGTTACAATAGAGCAGTGATATGGTTAAAATAGAGCAGTGATATGGTTACAATAGAGCAGTGATATAGTTAAAATAGAGCAGTGATATGGTTACAATAGAGCAGTGATATGGTTAAAATAGAGCAGTGATATGGTTACAATAGAGCAGTGATATGGTTAAAATAGAGCAGTGATATGGTTACAATAGAGCAGTGATATAGTTAAAATAGAGCAGTGATATGGTTACAATAGAGCAGTGATATGGTTAAAATAGAGCAGTGATATGGTTAAAATAGAGCAGTGATATGGTTACAATAGAGCAGTGATATGGTTACAATAGAGCAGTGATATGGTTACAATAGAGCAGTGATATGGTTACAATAGAGCAGTGATATGGTTAAAATAGAGCAGTGATATGGTTACAATAGAGCAGTGATATGGTTACAATAGAGCAGTGATATGGTTACAATAGAGCAGTGATATGGTTACAATAGAGCAGTGATATAGTTAGGGAACAAAAGCTTTTTTGAAGGTCTCAGTAATGCTCTCAATAAGATGCCTCAACAAGAACATTCCCCGCGGTTACTGAGGCGGCTGCACTCGTAACTCTGGTGAAACTAAAGCAGAAAACCTCATTAATGTTCCGGAAACAGATCTTCCGCTCTCAAAATGGCAGAAATGGTGGAGAAATGGCTTTAGAAACACTTGCAAAATTGTCACTATCAAACAGTATTGTTCAGGGGACATTCAGCGACATGACGTGGATATCATGGATTGATTTGTGCAGGAAATAAAGTCTGCAGAATTTAGCTTATTTTTTAATGAAATTTGATGAATCAGTTGATGTTGCATCGTGTTGCAAGATGCTGGTATTGGCAAGATTTTACTCAGGTTCATTTTAAAGAAGGTTCTCTTCCGTTGTTACGAAACCACTACCAAGGCCTCAGACATTTTGGGAAACGTTTCATGTGAATGGAAAACACTTCACCGGGGTGATATATGTGTGGAGGCTGTACAGGAGGAGCACCAGCTGTCTGGGGACAAAATCTGTATATCAAGTATAGTGTAAAAAAACGAGCACCAAAAGTGAGAGGCATTCACTCTATGATCCAGCGTCAGGCACTGCTGGCCTCAAGAACATTTCCAGCGCCACTTGGAAAAGTTGTGGATCAAACATTTCAAACTGTGAATTTTGTCAAAGGAGGAACTCTCAACTCGTGACGCTACAAGCAATTACGCATTGACATAGATTCAGGGCCATCATCTCATTCTTTTCAACAGAGATGCTCGCTGGCTGCCGAGTGGAAATGTGTCCGAGTGAGTAGTAGAGCTTAGAGATGAGCACAAATTATTTTATGCGGTTCAAGCTGATTGAACTTCAGCCAATAATTTGTTTGTCTGGTTGGATGATGAGTGGATCCCGTGTCTTGCCTATTTAGCAGCTGAATAAACTGAGTCATCAAATTCAAGGATGGAATACAAACCAATACAATTTATTGTTCCTCTGAAAGCTTTCACGAGTAAGCTGGAAAATTGGAAGAAAAAGGTCCGGATTAAAAACTTTGCAAAGTTTGAGAAATTGTCATCAGTTCTTGTTGTTGTTGGTGAGGACCAAGTGCTTCCAGTATTTGCCGAAAAAAATCTCAGCATTTCGCAGCATTGGAAAATTAATTCAACCGATATTTTTCTGAGCTCAGTGTTGAGGATTTAGTGCGAAATCTATTCAAATCGTCAATTGGAAATTTTGGCATGATTGTCTTATCAATTTCTGGAGCTGAAGATTAATTCGGGATCAAGAAAGATGTTCAGGGAGAAATCAGTCACAGATTTTGGGTCCTTGGTGTACTTTCCTTCCTAAAAGTGAACACAAATTGAGAGTCAAGCGTTTCAATCCTTTTACAAGTGATAACAAGACAATGAAGTAGCCTGGAGATACCCTATCCAGTCTGTGTCCTCTTTTATGTAAATTTAGGACATTTAGGTAAATAAGTCTTTAACTTGAAACACGAGAAAAGTGCTTAGTTTACACCAGAAGAAAGCCCTTCATCTGTGCATTGTAAAGAGGGATTAAGCTTACCACTGTTGATAAGTCTTCAGCTTACTAGTGTAGAGAGGTCTTTATAGCTTGAACTGAAGATAGTGTTTATCTCTATCAATACCTCTCAAACTGATTTAAAAATAACTACGACGCTCAGAGCAAGTTTGTGCTTACGGAAGGGTAATGGAGAATAATTGAATTGTTTCATAACACAAAACCTCACCCACAAGCCTTGGGCCAGATTCACGAAGTAGTTACGCAAGCATTTTCGAACCTTTACATCTTTTCTCAATTTTTGGCGGCTTTGTTTACAATTATTAAACAGTTAATGAGCTCCGAAGAACCAAGAGGCTGTTTATAACAATAACAACAGTTGATTGGGAAGTTTTCATGCTTGTAAACTGTTTAATAAATGTAACCAAAGCTGTCAGAGATTGAGGAAAGATGTACACGTTCGTAAGTACTTGTGTAACTGATTCGTGAATCTGGCCCCTGGTCAAGAATGTTCATCCATGACCAGAACTTCACAACCACACCCACAAGCCTGGTCAAGGGTGTACAACCATGTCTGGAACTTCACAACCACACCCACAAGCATGGTCAAGAGTGTACAACCATGGCCAGAACTTCACAACCACACCCCACAAGCCTGGTCAAGAGTGTACAACCACGGCCAGAACTTCACAACCACACTCACAAGCCTGGTCAAGAGTATACAACCATAGCAAGAACTTCACAACCACACCCACAAGCCTGGTCAAGAGTATACAACCATGGTGGGAACTTCACAACAGCAATAAGCTCACAGAAGAATCATCTGCTCCTTCAACACCATAATAACTAACACTAACAATGGCTTGGTCACCGCACTTACCAACTCAGTAGACCAACACTAAATCAATGATATTAACATGAATGGAATCAAAATAATAACTAACAATCTTACGGATCATGATGAATATTTGATATACTGATGTATAATTATGAGAACAAAAACTGGTATTATATATATGTTTCACACTGAAAATATTGTAGAGTTATTTTTTTTTGGAGTCAATATGTTGTGGAGAGCAGATCACTAATGCTGAACAAAGAGACCAAGATTCTGTCTACATCTGATCAGGATGGTAAGCAAGTAATATTATTGACCGACACGAACCTGTACTGGAGTCAGTACAAGTGTATGGTATTGACCACCATCACCACAGCCAGAAATAGGACAGATTGTTTCTAATTGCAACCCGCTGCACACCCCAAGTCCCTCAACACCAAGTTTGCTTAATGGCCGCCAGAAAACTAAACCCGGTGGCACAATACGAAGCCAACAATCATGTCATTAATGCATTACTGACCAACTGCAAGGAAATTGCAGATTATTTTTTTTTTTTTTTAATAATAATTATTATTGCCAGGAATAGCTGGTCTGAGGGCTTAGTGAAGGTGGTTATTGTGTGAAGTTATGGCTCATTAACCTCTGTGTTGTTATCGTTATGTTATTGTTGGGTTAATTTATGGCATTAGGTTAGTGGTGTGTTTTATGGGGGTCAGTCCCACTCTTGTGTGTAGGCCACGTCCACACGTGGTGCAGGTCACGTCCACACACGTGGTGCAGGCCACGTCCACACGTGGTGCAGGCCACGTCCACACGTGGTGCAGGCCACGTCCACACGTGATGTAGGCCACGTCCACACGTGATGCAGGCCACGTCCACACACGTGATGTAGGCCACGTCCACACGTGATGCAGGCCACGTCCACACACGTGGTGCAGGCCACGTCCACACACGTGGTGCAGGCCACGTCCACACACGTGATGCAGGCCACGTCCACACGTGGTGCAGGCCACGTCCACACACGTGATGTAGGCCACGTCCACACGTGGTGTAGGCCACGTCCACACACGTGATGCAGGCCACGTCCACACACGTGCTGCAGGCCACGTCCACACACGTGCTGCAGGCCTCGTCCACACACGTGGTGCAGGCCGCGTCCACACGTGGTGCAGGCCACGTCCACACACGTGATGCAGGCCACGTCCACACGTGGTGCAGGCCACGTCCACACGTGGTGCAGGCCACGTCCACACACGTGATGTAGGCCACGTCCACACGTGATGCAGGCCACGTCCACACACGTGATGCAGGCCACGTCCACACACGTGATGTAGGCCACGTCCACACGTGATGCAGGCCACGTCCACACACGTGATGTAGGCCACGTCCACATGTGGTGCAGGCCGCGTCCACACGTGGTGCAGGCCGCGTCCACACGTGGTGCAGGCCGCGTCCACACGTGGTGCAGGCCGCGTCCACACGTGGTGCAGGCTGCGTCCACACGTGGTGCAGGCCGCGTCCACACGTGGTGCAGACCACGTCCACACGTGGTGCAGACCACGTCCACACGTAGTGTAGGCCGCGTCCACACGTGATGCAGGCCACGTCCACACGTGGTGTAGGCCACGTCCACACACGTGATGCAGGCCACGTCCACACGTAGTGTAGGCCGCGTCCACACGTGGTGCAGGCCGCGTCCACACGTGGTGCAGGCCGCGTCCACACGTAGTGTAGGCCGCGTCCACACGTGATGCAGGCCACGTCCACACGTGGTGTAGGCCACGTCCACACACGTGATGCAGGCCACGTCCACAAATAGTGTAGGCCGCGTCCACACGTGGTGCAGGCCGCGTCCACACGTGGTGCAGGCCGCGTCCACACGTGATGCAGACCACGTCCACACGTGGTGCAGACCACGTCCACACGTGGTGCAGGCCGCGTCCACACGTGGTGCAGGCCACGTCCACACACGTGATGCAGGCCACGTCCACACGTGGTGTAGGCCACGTCCACACACGTGATGCAGGCCACGTCCACACGTGGTGCAGGCCACGTCCACACGTGATGCAGGCCACGTCCACACGTGATGCAGGCCACGTCCACACACGTGATGCAGGCCACGTCCACACACGTGGTGCAGGCCACGTCCACACGTGATGAAGGCCACGTCCACATACGTGATGCAGGCCACGTCCACACCCGTGGTGCAGGCCACGTCCACACACGTGATGCAGGCCACGTCCACACACGTGATGCAGGCCACGTCCACACACGTGATGCAGGCCACGTCCACACACGTGATGCAGACCACGTCCACACACGTGATGCAGGCCACGTCCACACACGTGATGCAGGCCACGTCCACACACGTGATGCAGGCCACGTCCACACACGTGGTGCAGGCCACGTCCACACGTGCTGCAGGCCACGTCCACACATGGTGCAGGCCACGTCCACACGTGATGCAGGCCACGTCCACACACGTGGTGCAGGCCACGTCCACACGTGCTGCAGGCCACGTCCACACGTGGTGCAGGCCACGTCCACACGTGCTGCAGGCCACGTCCACACGTGGTGCAGGCCACGTCCACACGTGACGCAGGCCACGTCCACACACGTGATGCAGGCCACGTCCACACACGTGGTGCAGGCCACGTCCACACGTGCTGCAGGCCACGTCCACACATGGTGCAGGCCACGTCCACACGTGATGCAGGCCACGTCCACACACGTGGTGCAGGCCACGTCCACACGTGCTGCAGGTAACGTCCACACGTGCTGCAGGCCACGTCCACACGTGCTGCAGGCCACGTCCACACGTGGTGCAGACCACGTCCACACATGACGCAGGCCACGTCCACACACGTGATGCAGGCCACGTCCACACACGTGATGCAGGCCACGTCCACACACGTGATGCAGGCCACGTCCACACACGTGGTGCAGGCCACGTCCACACACGTGGTGCAGGCCACGTTAACACACGTGGTGCAGGCCACGTCCACACATGGTGCAGGCCACGTCCACACGTGATGCAGGCCACGTCCACACGTGATTCAGGCCACGTCCACACACGTGGTGCAGGCCACGTCCACACACGTGGTGCAGGCCGCGTCCACACGTGGTGCAGGCCACGTCCACACACGTGATGCAGGCCACGTCCACACGTGGTGCAGGCCACGTCCACACGTGGTGCAGGCCACGTCCACACACGTGATGTAGGCCACGTCCACACGTGATGTAGGCCACGTCCACACACGTGATGCAGGCCACGTCCACACACGTGCTGCAGGCCACGTCCACACATGTGGTGCAGGCCGCGTCCACACGTGATGCAGGCCACGTCCACACACGTGGTGCAGGCTACGTCCACACGTGGTGCAGGCCACGTCCACACACGTGATGTAGGCCACGTCCACACGTGGTGCAGGCCACGTCCACACACGTGATGTAGGCCACGTCCACACGTGATGCAGGCCACGTCCACACACGTGATGTAGGCCACGTCCACACACGTGATGCAGGCCTGTCCACACACGTGATGCAGGCCACGTCCACACACGTGATGCAGGCCACGTCCACACACGTGGTGCAGGCCACGTCCAAACACGTGATGCACGCCACGTCCACACACGTGATGTAGGCCACGTCCACACGTGATGCAGGCCACGTCCACACACGTGATGCAGGCCACGTCCACACACGTGATGCAGGCCACGTCCACACACGTGGTGCAGGCCACGTCCACACACGTGATGCACTCCACGTCCACACACGTGATGCAGGCCACGTCCACACACGTGATGCAGGCCACGTCCACACACGTGGTGCAGGCCACGTCCACACACGTGGTGCAGGCCACGTCCACACACGTGATGCAGGCCACGTCCACACACGTGGTGCAGGCCACGTCCACACACGTGGTGCAGGCCACGTCCACACGTGATGCAGGCCACGTCCACACACGTGATGCAGGCCACGTCCACACACGTGGTGCGGGCCACGTCCACACACGTGATGCAGGCCACGTCCACACACGTGATGCAGGCCACGTCCACACACGTGGTGCGGGCCACGTCCACACGTGAGACAGTGCCGTATAAGGCCAACATTTACCATAACGACCCGGGATATTTAAGCATAAAGGGAACACAGGACACAGAAATACTGCTGCTTGAGACAAGACTTTTGGTTGTCCTTATATACACCCCGTCCAGACTCTCCACTAACCCCCCCCCCCCCCATCTCCCTCTAAACTCTTCTCTACAACCTATAATAATTATAAACTGTGTCTATCACTCTGGTGTGATAGATACACTTAGCAATGAAGCAACAATTATTAGTAAGATCAAGATTCTCCAACGACCAAGACACAATAAGCAACAGTTGAAGGTGAACTACCAAACAGAGGCGGATACACAAGGACCGTTGGCATATACCAAGCTGTTCCTCTTTATATGTAGCCTCAACCACTCATGTGTTGGTCTATTCAGAGCTTAAAACAATGCAGTGGTTCTGGAACCTTTTCGTTACCAGGCAACGTAGGCCAGGAATCGCCAACACAATTTTCCGAAGCATTATTTACTCCAGATCTCTTATGATATAAACCTATAAATATTAGATCCATTCGCTTTGAGAAAATAAGTAGGAGCGGTGATGAGGATTCGAACCTATGCTCTTGGCGCAGGCACACACGCCCCCGACAACTAGGCCACGACACTGTCAAAAAGGATTGCAACCTGGAGTTCTACTGAACACACGAGGGTTCCTGAGGCTTCCATTGAAGCCGGATTTTCACACAATCTGTGGGAACCAACCTGTGAGATTTATATTTATTTAATTTATATGAATTTATGTTACGTTAATTTATATATTTCGATAGCAATTGGTATGATGTTAAGTGGACTATATTTCTGCAATATTTCTCACAAATCGATCCTTAGACATTAGGGTTATTTTTATTAAATTTATATATATGCAGCCAATCAAACTACAGTATTAACTACATATATTAGTAAATAAAGTGGAGGTGCCTTATCTTATTGTACAGCAGGCTTAGTCCATCAGGTATAACTGGGATGTAGACACCAAATTATCCTCGTGTGAGGCAGCTTCCATCACCCATAGTAACTGATGTACCAAGTCTTGCTTCCTCTTCTTGTTCCTGTCAAAGGGCACTAGCTATAAAGCCGGAATCCTAGTATATGACAGCTATATCAGAGAAAACACTGTATATTATATAAGATAAGGACCAAGGCTTAATTACCTGTGTTGAGTCGATCGTTCGTATTCTAACTGGAATTAATCATATCTACCTAACCTTACTGGCCAATAATGACTTAGATAAGATTTCGGAAAGACACTTCCCTTGTGGTTGATGACAGCGTGTTGATGATGGTAGAACACTTTTATCTCCATAACACTTCGTCCAAGAGAGTTATAGGAGCGAAACTCGCTCCAACGACTCTGGTCTAACAAACAATGGCTGACCTCTTCACCACTGACGCTCTTGGCTCTCCTTGTCCAATGTCAAAAAGTGATAGAAGGGTCACATTTACTCTATTTTGATACTGATAATTAAGTTAATTCAAATGAAATGTTTTTATGATGGTAAAAGTCTAAAAACTAATGCATTTAAGAATAATTCCCAACATAATAGCTGGTGAATTTATAGTACTATGTGGCAATGATATCCCGTTTTCTATTGACGGAAAATTCCACTACAAGTTACATTTTCTATGGGTAACTTGTAATCGATGATTTTTGTGTTGTTTAGCAAACAAGCAATCGCTGATTTCTGTGTTGTTTAGCAAACAACACAGAAATCATCGATAGATACAGCAATAGCAGGCGGCTTGACATCTGCGAGGCACTACACATCAAGAAGTCAACACCAGCAATCAACAGCCAATTAATGCACAACTATATTCTACCCACTTCAAGACTCCGCTCTAATATAGAAGGATCAAGAATTATGGGCCAATAGGCCCTCTGCAATTACTTCCATTCTTACCTTCAATACCCATTGTTTCGTGTTCTGTCTTGTGTTGAAAGTTTGTTTTCACCTCATCCAAAACTATTGTAACATATCACCTCACCCAAATGCAGGTAAAATCGAAGATGTTTAAGCTCTATTTAGTTATAGTTGTGTGTGTGTAAACTAAAGTCTTTGAAAATGTAATAAGTTTTATGAAACGCGTTCAAGTGACGCGTCAGACTAGAAATAAAAAGGAATTTTGGAGAATTGATTTTTCATTTACCATCAACAGTGAAAAGAAACATAAGAAAGATTGAAAAAATTCGTGTTAGAATTATTAATTTTACTTTTTCGGTCATAATTAATAATATATGTCTACAGGAAAGACTGCTACCAATATATATATATATATATATATATATATATATATATATATATATATATATATATATATATATATATATATATATATATATATATATATATATATATATATATATATATATATATATATATATATATATATATATATATATATATGTATATGTATATATATATATATATATATATATATATATATATATATATATATATGTGTATATATATATATATATATATATATATATATATATATATATATATATATATATATATATATATATATATATATATATATATATATTGTGACGATAATCTCTTTCAAGAGATTGAGCCTGCTCTTCTCTACATGAAGTTACGTATTGTATACAAGAATAAGATGCTACCTTCAAGATACGTCTACCCGTAGCACAAAACGTTTTGTCCAGGAGAAAAAATGTACCCAAGACTCACTCCCTACTCCACTCCCTCCACGCCGGCTCGTCATCAACCAGTTAAGTACCCTTCCCAGCCTCCCTGCTCCTGATTGGTGACTCACCGACTGCACACCTGCACATTGCACCTCAGCGCCCTCTACCTGAGTCGATGTCTGGGCTTGATCCAGCCATTGAAGTCAGAATATCCTTGTGCTCTCAAGCCGTGAACAACTAACCAATATATGCTGTATCAGATGGATGTCTCGCAGCTAGCACCATATTCTCAGCACCTGATTATTTTTCACCTTGTATTTATATTATTGTAGAGTAACTTCATTCCTATTATTCATTTATATTATATGTTTTTCACTTGTTCGTTTGCACTGTACATTGCCAAGGGATTGTCTTTGTTTATATTTTGTTTCCTATATTAATTAAAGTTTCATTGTTCATACTTTGTGTTTTGCATGTCTTCCCTTACTTTACCACAGACAAACAGGCAAGCAGTCTATCTTTTTTTTTGTAAGTGTGACTAGGCACATAGTTACCAGTTGACACCTGCCATTGGAGGACTGCCGAACATCTACACTCCAACACTTTCCCGTCACATTTAATGGGGGCCTGTCCGGGAGCTTCACTCAGGTCTAGTACCAGAACGTCAATTTGTGGTAAGCGTACTTGGCTTTGATACAGTTGCTTTTCAATATTTTCATTACGTTTAATATTTATATGGTGCTGGGTGTATTGTGCATTCCGAGAATAGCATATGGTGAGTGTTGGATAACTTTAGATTACGTGGTGACTGGAGGCCTCAGTCATTCTCTTAATTGGTCATCCCTCCCTCCGTGTTATTACTCGTGTTTTCCACCTTTTGTCCATAGGATATTTCTCAATCTCAGACAGATCATAATTTTAGGTACCCTGGTCCTTTGGTTTGTCTTCGTGTCAAAGCACCCTATCTTCTGCAATCTGACCGAAGGAGGATAAAGAGGGCCATAGTTCCTCTAGCACGGACTTTGTTGCTGAGTTGGGACCTCAGCAGCAGTTCTCGTCACCAGTTGACACTCGCGCCCCTACACGTCGGTCAGAGAAGATGATATTTACTTAGGTAGGGAATTAGCTTTCTTTTTTTCAGAGCACAAAGTTTGCTAATTCTGTAAGTACCATATTTCATTTAGTGGGAAAACCCTTGCTTCTGTCCTATAGAAACTCGGCAAGGTATGCCTACATTCTTGGACTACCTTATTCACTTTTGAAACAATTAAATGTTTCATTTGTTTTAGAAACTCAGTTTCATTTATTTAGTAGGATTTTCTTGCCCTAATTCTCTTACATTGAGTACCGGGTACAAGATTTCCTGCGCTTTTGATTGATTAATCATTTACCATTCTAAAATTAACATTAATTGTTAAATATTAAATTCCACAGGATAGTTACCAGTTGCCACGTTATCCTGTTACTGACACTTACCATATCACAAGTATTCGTTGTACATTTATTTGGTATTTTTCACCATGTTTCGTCTCCAAGCTTTCGTAACGATCCAGCAGGTGAAATAGGAACCTTAAGTCGTGCCAAGAGGACCGAATTACAAACTCTTGCACACGAGTATCAACTAGATGTTCCCCATGGTGCCAACAAAAATGAATTGCATAATTTAATAATGGATCACCTCTTAGATGAAGAGACGATTGACTCTGAAACTCACGAACATTATTCTATTGTAGATAAACATGATCTGGCAACTATGAAACTCAAGCTCGAACTTGCAAAACTCGAGCGGGAGCAACAGCAAGAAGTTCTCTACATGAGGGAATGCGAGGCGACCCTAAGGAAAGAAGCTGCAATCAGGAAAGAAGAGCAAGAAAGAGAGGTTGCCCTGGCGAAAGAAGCTCTCCAAATGAGGGAATGCGAGGCGACCCTAAGGAAAGAAGAGCAGGAACGTGAGATGGCCCTATTCAGAGAGCGTGAGCGAATACAGCTTGAAGCAAAGCAACGTCACCTGGAGATACAACGCGAGCATGACAAAACGCAAGCGGAGAGGGCTATAGCATGTCGTCAACAAGAACTCACGTTGGAAACTACACACCACACTCAGCGCCAACAAGCTACCGCTAGTCTTCCTGTAAGTTTCAATATCTCCCATGCAAGTAAGTTAATGCCATCATTCGTTGAGACAGAGATTGATGTCTTTTTCACCACTTTTGAGACCCTAGCTAATGAACTTAGCTGGCCTGCAGATCAATGGTCTACCCTTCTCAGAGTGCATCTTACAGGTAGAGCTGCGGTTACTCTCAGTACCTTAGCGTCTGAGAATGACTACCAGACCCTAAAGCAAGCAGTTTTGGACGCCTACCTTTTCTCTACCGAAAGCTACAGACGAAAATTCAGTGATCATCTAAAGGCAAGTACCACCACCTTTCTAGAATTTGCCAATACCAAGAAAAGATAATTTTTTTTCATGAAATGGCTGGAAGCAGCACATGTCTCTACATTTTCAGAGCTCATCAACCTCATGCTAGTTGAGGAATTCTTGAGATATGTTCCCCCTTCCGTCCATTTATATCTAGCAGATAAAGAAGAAACCGACTACATCAAATGTGCGAAGTCAGCTGACACCTACAGCCTCATCCACCGGCTTACACCATCACCACCTCCCAGTAAGAAGTTTTGGTATAGTTATGATAAAGTAGGTACAGATCAAGCAAGCTCTCAATTGTATAGTAAGTATTGCAAACTCTATGGACATACCGTAGATAGATGTGGGAAAGCCCAATACAAAGGCAATGAAACTACTAAACCCAAAAAAACTCCTCCTAAGTCCGGTAAGCCTGTGATGAATGTTGGTGTTCCTATTAATGATCTTTCTCTCTTCAGCAAACACCTGTATCCTGGAACTGTCTCTACCAACGGTACAGATTCGGAGGGACGTTTCAAATTGAAGATCTTGAGGGACACAGCGACTTTTCAGTCCATAATATTGAAATCAGCTGTGCCTAACATCACCTACACCGGGGAAACCGTCCTTATCACTGATCTCACTGCTACCACTCCGTATCCATTCGCCAGAGTCCACCTGAATTGTCCTTTTGTAACCGGTGAAGTCCAAGTCGCCATCAGGGAGAAGTCTTTTCCCATGTCTGGAGTGCAACTTCTCCTGGGCAACGACTTGGCAGAAGATTTGCAACCGTCCAACCTGATCATCATGGACAAACCCCAGGTGTGTAACTCTGTAGTGGACAATCCCATCTTATAGTATGTTTCAGCAGAGGTCCAAGAAAGTGATGAAGTTTCTCCTCCAGTTTTGGTGACCACCCGTGCACAAGCTGCACGCCCGCAACCAGCTGACTCTACTGCAACCGCAGTCTCTCAAGACCCTCAGAATCTACCACCGAATCTTACCGGTTTGGAGTTCCGTAAGTTACAGAGGGAGGATCAATCATTAACACCATTATTCTTCCAGGCTGAGACTCAACCTGACAGTATCCCTGGGTTCTACCTAGAGAATCAGTTGCTCTACCGCAGGTACAGACCCAGTAAGCTGAAGGAAGACGACGATTGGCCAAATGTTGAACAACTAGTGGTTCCCACCAGCCTACGGCCCGATATTCTACACCTGGCCCACGGAGCACTTTCTCACTATGGTTTTAACAAAACCTACCATGGAATCAGACAAGACTACTACTGGCCAGGTATGGTTATGGACGTCAAAAGGCTCGTGCAACAGTGTCATACATGTCAGATGGCAGGTAAACCTAACATCTCTATTCCCCAGGCCCCACTGACTCCTATTCAGGTGCCTGCGGAACCTTTCCACAGACTCATCATAGACTGTGTTGGTCCTTTACCCCGGACCAGTTCTGGCAACGCCTATATACTAACTATCTTGTGTCCTACCACCAGATTTCCCATAGCAGTTCCAGTAAAGAACATTACGGCTGCTACTGTGGTGAAACAACTAATGAAGATCTTCACCCAGTATGGATTTCCAAGAGAGGTTCAAAGCGACTGTGGCACCAACTTCACCAGTGATCTCTTCAAGAAGACACTGGAGGAGTTCAACATCACACAGGTACTGTCCAGCCCCTATCATCCTGCTTCACAGGGTTCTCTTGAATGTAGTCATCACACTATTAAAGCACTCCTAAAGAAATTTTGCAATGAAATCTTGAAGGACTGGGATAAACAGCTTGACCTCATTATGTGCATTTTCAGAAGTCTCCCCAATGAGTCTCTAGGAGTATCTCCTTATGAGATGCTCTACGGTAAGTGCCGTACTCCTCTCTACGTAATGCCACCTTCAGTGACCCTCAGAATGTGCCCCAGTTTCTTCAAAACTTAAAACACATTCTAGAGCGAGTACGTAAATTTGCTAATGACAATCTAATGAAAGCTCAGGAGAGGATGTAGACTCATTTTGACCAAAGCAGCAAACTAAGAAAATTTAAACCAGGAGACTTCATGTTTGCATATTTTCCTATCCCAGGTTCTCCATTGCAAAACAAGTTTTCAGGACCTTACCGCATCAAGGAGTGCAGGAACAATCACAACTACGTTCTTGAGACTCCAGATAGGCGGCGGAAGACCCAGTTGTGCCACGTCAACCTCCTGAAGCAGTATCAAGGTACTCCCCCTACTGTGTTGGTATCATTATCCACCTTTAAAGGTCCATACCTCCACAGTGAGACCTTCCCTGCTTCTCCTCCCGAAAGCACTAACACTGAGTCAGTGCCTTCCAACTCGGAAATCCTTAATGATCTTCATACCTATTTGCAGGACAGTAATAGTGCTCCTCTCATCAGAATCTTCAAGGAACATCAGAAGTTGTTCAGTGATGATCCACAGGAGTGTAATGTGGTTCAGCACGACATCCAGCTGCTCCCTGACACCCGGCCGATTCGTCAACCTTTCTACAGAATCAGCCCGAGCAAAAAGGAAGTCATGCGTGCTGAGGGACAGTACCTCCTGGATCATGGGCTGGCCACCCCTTGTGAGCACCCTTGGGCCTCACCCTGCGCCTTGGTGCCGAAACCGCAAGGTAAAGTGAGGTTGTGTACTGATTACCGGAAATTGAATCTTGTGACTATCAAGGATGCTTATCCATTACCTAGAATAGATGACATCCTTGACGCCATTGGTAATGCTCGGTATCTATCAAAGTTAGACTTACTCAAGGGATACTACCAAGTATGTTTGACGGAGCGAGCTAAGGAAATATCTGCCTTTACCACTCCCTTTGTCCTTTACAGATACAAACGACTTCCATTTCGACTATGTAATGCCCCGACCACCTTCCAGCGAGCTGTCAACCGCGTCATCCAGGGCTTAGATAACACCTACGCCTACTTGGATGACATCGTTGTGGCAACCAGCACCTGGAGCGAACATCTGCTCCAACTGCAACGATTGTTTGCCAAGCTCCTGACAGCCGGCCTCACCATCAACTTGGGCAAGTCCACCTTTGCTAAAGGTAAAGTGCGTTATCTTGGTCATGAGATAGGGAGTGGCGGCATAGCTCCGTTAAACATACATACCCAAGCCATCCAGCATTACCCACAGCCTACCACCAGGAAGCAGCTCCTGCGCTCCCTTGGTCTTGCCACCTGCTACCGTAGGTTTGTGAAGAATTTTAGTACGGTGGCGACACCATTGATCACTTTAACCAGCCCCAAGCAACGGGATAATTGGACCATTCAGCAGACCATTGCTTTTGAACAACTTAAATTCCTGCTCTATTCTAATCCTATTCTCGCCTCGCCAGATATCACGAAGCCTTTCATCCTCCATGTCGACGCCAGTGGTACCGGCATCGGGGGTGTCCTGATGCAACAACGAGGCGAGGATGTTCTACCTGTTAGCTACTACAGCTACAAGATAAAACCACACCAGAAGAATTACAGCACGATTGAAAAGGAGTTACTCTGCATCGTCCTGAACTTGCAGCACTTTGAATCATACCTGCAAGGTGCTCGGTCTACCACCATCTACTCGGACCACAATCCCCTACGATTCCTGCATCAAGACAAATTTAACAATCAACGGCTTCTACAATGGGTTTATATCTGCAGAATTTACACCTGGAGATCTTCTACATCAAAGGTTCTGACAACATCATAGCAGACGCCCTCTTCAGAGTATATGAGGTAGAGACAGCTCCACTCTACCACCTGAAGATGTAACTTCACCCGTAAGTGCAGGCTTCGGGGGAGAGTTGTGACGATAATCTCTTTCAAGAGATTGAGCCTGCTCTTCTCTCAATGAAGTTACGTATTTTATACAAGAATAAGATGCTACCTTCAAGATACGTCTACCCGTAGCACAAAACGTTTTGTCCAGGAGGAAATACGTACCCAAGACTCACCCCCTACTCCACTCCCTCCACGCCGGCTCGTCATCAACCAGCCAACTACCCTTCCCAGCCTGCCTGCTACTGATTGGTGACTCGCCGACTGCACACCTGCACATTGCACCTGAGCGCCTTCTACCTGAGTCGATGTCTGGGCTTGATCCAGCCATTGAAGTCAGAATATCCTTGTGCTCTCAAGCCGTGAACAACTAACTGATATATGCTGTATCAGGTGTATGTCTCGCAGCTAGCGCCATATTCTCAGCACCTGATTATTTTTCACCTTTAACTTTATATTATTGTAGAGTAACCTCATCCCTATTATTCATTTATATTATATGTTTTTGACTTGTTCGTTTGCTCTGTACATTGCCAAGGGATTGTCTTTGTTTATATTTTGTTTTCTATATTAATTAAAGTTTCATTGTTCATACTTTGTGTTTTGCGTGTCTTCCCTTACTTTACCACAGACAAACAGGCAAGCAGTCTATCTTTTTTTTTGTAAGTGTGACTAGGTATTGGCACCTGCCATTGGAGGACTGCCGAACATCTATATATAAAACGATTTACTATAAAACCAAAAAAAACGGCCAAACTACTCATGAGGAACTCTCCAGACACAAAGCAGAATACTTTAAAAGAGACCAACGTCATCTATGCCTTCAAATGCCCACTTGAGGACTGTAAGTTTCAAAGAACTGAGGATATAGGCAAGACAACAACATCTCTTTCCAGGCGATTAACGATGCATAAGCAACAGGGCTCCATTAAGGAACATATAATCTCCTCCCCACAACCAGACCATCACCAGAGAAATCTTAACAAACAACACAGAAATCATCAATAGATACAGAATAGCAGGCGGCTTGACGTCTGCGAGGCACTACACATCAAGAAGTCGACACCAGCAATCAACAGCCAATTAATGAACAACTATATTCTACCCACTTCAAGACTCCGCACCAATATAGAAGCATCAAGAAATATGGGCCAATAGGCGCCTTTGCAGTTACTTCCATTCTTCCCTTTAATTTACCCAATATATACCCATTGTTTCGTGTTCTGTCTTGTGTTGAAAATTTTTTTCACCTCATCCAAAACTGTTCTAACATATCACCTCACCCAAATGCAGGTATATAAGATGGAAGCTGTTTAAAATTATAGCATAGAAGAACTCTGTTTAGTGTTTACAGGTTATAGTTGAGTGTGTGTAAACTAAAGTCTTTGAAAATGTAATAAGTTATTACGAAACGCGTTGCGTCAGACTATAAATAAAAATGAATTTTGGAGAACTGATTTTTCAATTACCATCGACAGTGAAAAGGAACATAAGAAAAATTGAGAAAATTCGCGTTAGAATTATTAATCTTACTTTTTCGGTCATATATATATATATATATATATATATATATATATATATATATATATATATATATATATATATATACCCAATATACATATATACATATATATATATATATATATATAATATATATATATGCACTAGTAACTCGACTCTACTCGGGCAAAAATCAATGGTTTCCTCTTCTATAAAGAGCTGTTATGCAACTTTGTGCAAGTGATTAAGTCTTGCGTCACGCAGATGACGCGAAGATAACAGTTATGGCTAATGAGCAAAGTTTATTTGCATTAAATGTCTTTCACTGAATTTTGATTTGCTTCTATTTTTCTTGCTCGACTTTATTGTTTGAAAAAAATACTTGAGCCGAACACACACACTGTTAGGTAAGTGTTGGTGCTAGTAGGTGTGTCTCTGTGCTAGCAGGTGTGTCTCTTTGGTACCAGGTGTGTCTCTGTGGTACCAGGTGTGTCTGTGCTAGCAGGTGCGTCTGCGTGCTAGCAGGTGTGTCACTGTGCTAGCAGATGTGTGTCTGTGCTAGCAGGTGTGTCTTTGTGCTAGCAGGTGGGTCTCTGTGCTACCAGGTGGGTCTCTGTACTAACAGGTGTGTCTCTGTGCTAGCAGGTGTGTCTCTGTGCTAGCAGGTGTGTCTCTGTGCTAGCAGGTGTGTCTCTGTGCTAGCAGGTGTGTCTCTGTGCTAGCAGGTGTGTCTCTGTGCTAGCAGGTGGGTCTCTGTGCTACCAGGTGGGTCTCTGTACTAACAGGTGTGTCTCTGTGCTAGCAGGTGTGTTTCTGTGCTAGCAGGTGTGTATCTGTGCTAGCAGGTGTGTATCTGTACTAGCAGAGACGCACCTATTGGGAATAATCCTAATAGATGCCCTTCTGTTTCATTCCACTTGCTAACTACCTATATTCTAAATAAATGTTTTTGTTTTATTGCATAATAATAATTCTTGCGTCAACCTTCAAGAGGCATTATTCTGTTACCAAGTCTTGGGTGAAGACAATTCTCGCTACACAAACAGAGAATTATGACTCGCTTCATGTTTTTTATTATTAAAATCCTGCTTCTGTGCTGATTTCATTATAATATTTCATGTTATAGATTTATCTTAACTCTAAGTACAATGCATAAGACATTGTAGCCTTAGTTTTTCTGCCTTAAATGTTGCCTTTTAGCAACGTTTCAAAATTATTTTTGATGAAATAAGAAAACCTTCCGTTCTATATATATATATATATATATATATATATATATATATATATATATATATATATATATATATATATATATATATATATATATATATATATTTTATTAACAAAAGGATTACTTTAAACCATTTAATTCATGTTGGTTTAATGCTAAAAATATTGATTTGGATCGAAATTTTATGATTGAATTGCATACAATGCCAATATTTACTTACTGGTTAAAGATCAAAAGGCCAAAAATAAAAACCCTTGCACACAGCTATTATCTCTGTGTAAAGATATTTGCAACACTTCACTAACGTAAACCAATATTGAATGAGCCGCATAAATAATACCAATTGTTCTAATAATGTGAAAATTAAACTTGCAAAGCCTAACATCAATTGATAGGCTTGGTGCGAGAAGGAACTGTGAGACCATAACAAAACACACTGCCACCTCTCACGTCATCAACCCATTACTGACCTCCAACTACCAAATTACACACTATGTCGTGACCATTAATTGTAATTACCTTAACCGTCGTTCACAGAGGCCAGAAGAGGCCGTAATTGCCAGCAGCCACGACTCTGTGACACATTGTATGATGTGATATTACCTTGTTGATATTCAGTGGTAACACTGTGTCATTGATCACGGCCTTGCTCAATGTTGGGTGTGTGTGTGTGTGTGTGTGTGTGTGTGTGTGTGTGTGTGTGTGTATGTGTGTGTGTGTGTGTGTGTGTGTGTGTGTGTGTGTGTGTGTGTGTGTGTGTGGGTGTGTGTGTGGGTGTGTGTGATGTGTGTATGTGTGTGTGTGTGTGTGTGTGTGTGTGTGTGTGTGTGTGTGTGTGTGTGTGTGTGTGTGTGTGTGTGTGTGTGTGTGAGTGTGTGTGTGTGTGTGTACGTGTACTCACCTATTTGTGCTTGCGGGGGTTGAGCTCTGGCTCTTTGGTCCCGCCTTTCAACTGTCAATCAACTGGTGTACAAATCCCTGAGCCTACTGGACTCTATCATATCTACACGTGAAATTGTGTATGGAGTCAGCCTCCACCACATCACTGCCTAATGCATTCCACCTGTTAACTACTCTGACACTGAAAAAGTTCTTTCTGACGTCCCTAACAATAAGTTGAATATCTGGAGGTATTTACGACCACCTGGGATTTTCGATATAAGGAGACACATAACACTGTCTAATGCTGCACCTGGGACACTTGACACTGACGTACCTGGCTCACGGGACACTTGACACTGACGTACCTGGCTCACGGGACACTTGACACTAACGTACCTGGCTCACGGGACACTTGACACTGACGTACCTGGCTCACGGGACACTTGACACTGACGTACCTGGCTCACGGGACACTTGACACTGACGTACCTGGCTCACGGGACACTTGACACTGACGTACCTAGCTCACGGGACACTTGACACTGACGTACCTGGCTCACGGGACACTTGACACTGACGTACCTGGCTCACGGGACACTTGACACTGACGTACCTGGCTCACGGGACACTTGACACTGACGTACCTGGCTCACGGGACACTTGACACTGACGTACCTGGCTCACGGGACACTTGACACTGACGTACCTGGCTCACGGGACACTTGACACTGACGTACCTGGCTCACGGGACACTTGACACTGACGTACCTGGCTCACGGGACACTTGCCACTGACGTACCTGGTTCACGGGACACTTGACACTGACGTACCTGGCTCACGGGACACTTGACACTGACGTACCTGGCTCACGGGACACTTGACACTGACGTACCTGGCTCACGGGACACTTGACACTGACGTACCTGGCTCACGGGACACTTGACACTGACGTACCTGGCTCACGGGACACTTGACACTGACGTACCTGGCTCACGGGACACTTGACACTGACGTACCTGGCTCACGGGACACTTGACACTGACGTACCTGGCTCACGGGACACACAAATCAAACAGTGTTGCGTTGCATAGTATCAGAGGACACTGCCATACAGTGTTACACTGCTCCAGGGACACATAACACACACAGTGCTACACTGCTCCAGGGACACATAACACTGACACACAGTGTTACACTCCTCCAGGGACACATAACACTGACACACAGTGTTACACTGCTCCAGGGACACATAACACTGACACACAGTGCTACACTGCTCCAGGGACACATAACACTGACACACAGTGTTACACTGCTCCAGGGACACATAACACTGACACACAGTGCTACACTACTCCAGGGACACACAACACTGACACACAGTGCTACACTGCTCCAGGGACACACAACACTGACACACAGTGCTACACTACTCCAGGGACACACAACACTGACACACAGTGCTACACTGCTCCAGGGACACATAACACTGACACACAGTGCTACACTGCTCCAGGGACACATAACACACATAGTGCTACACTGCTCCAGGGACACACAACACTGACACACAGTGCTACACTGCTCCAGGGACACATAACACTGACACACAGTGCTACACTGCTCCAGGGACACACAACACTGACACACAGTGCTACACTGCTCCAGGGACACATAACACTGACACACAGTGCTACACTGCTCCAGGGACACATAACACTGACACACAGTGCTACACTGCTCCATAGACACATAACACTGACATACATTGCTACACTGCTCCAGGGACACATAACACTGACACACAGTGCTACACTGCTCCAGAGACACACAACACTGACACACAGTGCTACACTGCTCCAGGGACACATAACACTGACACACAGTGCTACACTGCTCCAGGGACACACAACACTGACATACATTGCTACACTGCTCCAGGTACACATAACACTGACAGTGTTACACTGCTCCAGGGACACATAACACATACAGTGTTACACTGCTCCAGGGACACACAACACTGACACACAGTGCTACACTGCTCCAGGGACACACAACACTGACACACAGTGCTACACTGCTCCAGGGACACATAACACTGACACACAGTGCTACACTGCTCCAGGGACACATAACACACATAGTGCTACACTGCTCCAGGGACACACAACACTGACACACAGTGCTACACTGCTCCAGGGACACATAACACTGACACACAGTGCTACACTGCTCCAGGGACACACAACACTGACACACAGTGCTACACTGCTCCAGGGACACATAACACTGACACACAGTGCTACACTGCTCCAGGGACACATAACACTGACACACAGTGCTACACTGCTCCATAGACACATAACACTGACATACATTGCTACACTGCTCCAGGGACACATAACACTGACACACAGTGCTACACTGCTCCAGAGACACACAACACTGACACACAGTGCTACACTGCTCCAGGGACACATAACACTGACACACAGTGCTACACTGCTCCAGGGACACACAACACTGACATACATTGCTACACTGCTCCAGGTACACATAACACTGACAGTGTTACACTGCTCCAGGGACACATAACACATACAGTGTTACACTGCTCCAGGGACACACAACACTGACACACAGTGCTACACTGCTCCAGGGACACACAACACTGACACACAGTGCTACACTGCTCCAGGGACAAATAACACTGACACACAGTGCTACACTGCTCCAGGGACACATAACACTGACATACAGTGTTATGTGTGTCAGAGCAACAGGGCTCCATTAAGGAACATATAATCTCTTCCCACAACCAGACCATCACACGAGAAGTCTTAACAAAAAACACTGAAATCATCGATAGATACAGCGATAGCAGGCGGCTTGATATCTGCGAGGCACTACACATTAAGAAGTCGACACCAGCAATCAACAGCCAATTAATGCACAACTATATTCTACCCACTTCAAGACTCCGCTCCAATATAGAAGCATCAAGAAATATTGGCCAATAGGCTCTTTGCAGTTATTTCCATTCTTCCCTTTAACTTACATAATATTATACCCATTGTTTCGTGTTCTGTCTTGTGTTGAAAGTTTGTTTTCACCTCATCCAAAACTGTTGTAACATATCACCTCACCCAAATGCAGGTATAAAATCGAAGCTGTTTAAACTCTGTTTAGTTATAGTTGTGTGTGTGTAAACTAAAGTCTTTGAAAATGTAATAAGTTTTACGAAACGCGTTCAAGTGTCACGTCAGACTAGAAATAAAAAGGAATTTTGGAGAATTGATTTTTCAGTTACCATCAACAATGAAAAGAAATAAAAGAAATAATGAGAAAATTCGTGTTAGAATTATTAATCTTACTTTTTCGGTCATATTTAATATATATATATATATATATATATATATATATATATATATATATATATATATATATATATATATATATATATATATATATATATATATATATATATATATATATATATGGGGCAGTTTGATGAGCAGGTGATACATGAGGCAGTATGATGAGCAGGTGATACATGGGGCAGTATGATGAGCAGGTGATACATGAGGCAGTATGATGAGCAGGTGATACATGATGCAGTATGATGAGCAGGTGATACATGGGGCAGTATGACGAGCAGGTGATACATGAGGCAGTATGATGAGGAGGTGATACATGAGACAGTATGAGGAGCAGGTGATACATGGGGCAGTATGATGAGCAGGTGATACATGAGGCAGTATGATGAGCAGGTGATACATGAGGGAGTATGGTGAGCAGGTGATACATGAGGCAGTATGATGAGCAGGTGATACATGAGGGAGTATGGTGAGCAGGTGATACATGAGGCAGTATGATGAGCAGGTGATACATGAGGCAGTATGATGAGCAGGTGATACATGAGGCAGTATGATGAGCAGGTGATACATGAGGCAGTATGATGAGCATGGTCAAGACCTCGATGGGCCTTAGTCACCCACCTTTCCTCTTACAAAGAAACGTCGCATTTCGATCGTAGGCGTTACACGAGGCCAAAAATCGTCAATCTTGGAAGCGGCTGGCAAAAGTGACATACTGTCCCGTTTTCGGTTTTTTGTCCTCTGGTAGGTTAGGATAAGGGCACTTTAGTACGTCAGTTTCTTGACGTTGGGACACTATAGGGGGGTGGGCTGGTGTGAGATAACAGCTCACATGAAGCTCTACCACATTACCCCAACTACGAAGCGGTCTTATTAATACAGCACTAAGCGAATATTACATTGTCACCCACACTTAGAGCCTCTAGGAGACTCGAACCCAGGTGAATGGAAGGTGTATTTCCAGGGAAGTGTATATGACCATATACATGAGGCGGGCGTGGGTCACTAATTCCTCTGAGCTTCAGTAGTTATCAGGGCAAAGTTGAGAATTACAGTTGTACAGCAGGATGTTGCTTCTGGGAACTGTCCTTATTAAGACTACTCAATAGCACGGTCGGTAGAGCTTGAGCCTCACACATGTGGGGTCCAAGGTTCGAGTCTCCTAGAACCCAGGTCAATGGAAAGCAAATATTAGTTACCTTATTACCTACTTACAAGGAAAAGAATTTAACATATTCCTCCCCTCCCCCCCCCATAAAATATATATATATTGTGATGATAATCTCTTTCAAGAGAGATTGAGCCTGCTCTTCCCTACAAAGTACGTCAATATACAAGATAATATAGAAGATACGCCCACCAAGTATCGCCAAACGTTTTGCCCAGAGAGCAAATCGTACCCAGCACACAGTGACACCTGCTACCTACCACCGCCGTAACCAGCAAACTGCTCATCCTTTGCCTGCCTGTCGCTGATTGGCTGGTGTCCCGTCGCACCTGCCCTCCACCTCCGCCACAAGTTGACGTCTGGACTGCAGTGCGCTAATATCATCAGAATATCTCAGTGCTCCAAGCAGTTGACATCTCTCGCTGGTAGACTAAGCCTTGGGTTTCGTGTACTAAGGGAGGTGGCAGCTCGAAGCCAGTATTCCAGCATTCATATTTTATTTTGCTATCACTGTAACTCACTTGTCTTAACGTAACTTTTCATTTGCCAGTGATTATTCATATTATTTTGTTTGTTGACTTATCTTTCATATTTTATGTGATTAACTTTATTCATGTCTTGTTTTTCTAGAGTAATTAAAATTTCATTGTTAATTTACTTGTGTTTTGTGTGCCTTCCCATTACCTTACCACAGACGAAAGCTCCAGCTTTTCTCTTTTTTTTCTATTATGTGACGAGGCCCTACCCCTAGCTTTTAATATATCACATGCAAGTAAGTTAATGCCACCATTCGTAGAAACAGAAGTTGATGTGTTTTTCACCACCATTGAAACCCTTGCTAATCAACTTAGTTGGCCTGCCGACCATTGGGCAACCCTTCTCAGAGTACATCTTACAGGTAGAGCTGCAGTTACACTCTCTACTTTGGCGTCGGAGAATGACTACCAGACTCTGAAACAAGCAGTGTTGGACGCCTACCTTCTCTCCACCGAAAGTTATCGAAGGAAATTCCGTGACCACCTGAAGGCAAGTACCACTACCTTTCTCGAGTTTGCTAATACCAAAAGGAGATATTTTATGAAATGGCTGGAAGCAGCACATGTCTCTACCTTTGCAGAACTCGTCAACCTTATGCTAGTTGAAGAATTCTTGAGGCGTGTGCCGTCTCCGGTCCGTCTATATTTAGCAGATAAAGAAGAAACCGACTTCCTAAAGTGTGCTAAGTCGGCTGACACTTACAGCCTCATCCACCGGCTGACACCAGAACCATCTTCCAGTAAGAAGTCGTGGTACAGTTACGAGAAAGTGAGTACCGATCAAGCTGGCTCGCAATTGTACTGTAAGTATTGTAGACTCTATGGACATACCATAGATAAATGGGGTAAGTCTCAATACAAAGGAACCACCGAAACGCCAAAACCCAAACAGACTCCTCCTAAGTCCGGTAAGCCTGTGATGAATGTTGGTGTTCATGTTAATGATCTTTCTCTTTTCAGTAAACACCTGTATACTGGAACTGTCTCTGCCAACGGTTCAAATCCGGAGGGACGTTTCAAATTAAAGATCTTGAGGGACACAGCGGCTCTTCAATCCATATTTTGAAGTCGGCTGTGCCCAACATCGCCTACACCGGAGAAACTGTCTTCATCACTGACCTCACTGCTACCACTCCTTATCCTCTCGCCAGAGTCCACCTGGATTGTCCCTTCGTGAGCGGAGAAGTCCAAGTCACCATCAGGGAAAAGCCTTTTCCCATGCCTGGAGTGCAACTTCTCCTAGGCAACGACTTGGCAGAAGACCTGCAACCGACCAACCTGATCGTCATGGACAAACCCCAGGTGTGTACCTCTGTAATGGATAATCCCATCTTTGAGTATGTTCCAGCAAAGGTTCAAGAGAGTGATGAAGTTTCTCCTCCGGTTTTAGTGACCACCCGTGCACAAGCCGCACGACCACAGCCAGCTGACTCTACTGCTACCGCTGTCCCTCAAGACCCTCGGAAACTACCCCCGAATCTGACCAAGTTCGAGTTCCGTAAGTTACAGAGGGAAGATCTTACCTTGACACCATTATTTTTCCAGGCTGAGACTCAACCTGACAGTATTCCTGGGTTCTTCCTAGAGAATGAGTTGCTCTACCGCAGATATAGACCCAGTAAACGGAAGGAAGAGGACGATTGGGCCAACGTCGAACAACTAGTGATTCCTGCCAGCCTGCGGCCCACTATTCTACACCTGGCCCACGGAGCACTCTCCCACTACGGCTTCAACAAGACTTACCATGGAATCCGTCAAGACTATTACTGGCCAGGTATGGTAAATAGCGTCAAACAGTACGTCAAACAGTGTCAAACATGTCAGATGGCAGGTAAACCGAACATCTCTATTTCCAGAGCACCACTGATTCCCATACAGGTGCCTGCGGAACCTTTCCACAGACTTATTATAGACTGTGTTGGTCCTTTACCTCGGACCAGTTCAGGTAACGCCTATATCTTAACCATCTTGTGTCCTACCACCAGATTCCCCATAGCAGTTCCAGTAAAGAACATTACGACTGCTACGGTTGTGAAACACTTATTGAAGATCATCACCCAGTATGGATTTCCAAGGGAGGTTCAGAGCGACTGTGGCACCAACTTCACCAGTGATCTCTTCAAAAGGACACTGGAGGAGTTCAACATCAAACAGGTATTGTCCAGCCCCTATCATCCTGCTTCACAGGGTTCTCTTGAGCGTAGTCATCAGACTATTAAAGCACTCCTGAAGAAGTTTTGTAATGAAACCTCTAAGGATTGGGATAAGCAAATCGACCTTATAATGTGCATATATAGAAGTCTTCCCAATGAGTCCCTAGGAGTATCTCCTTATGAGATGCTCTATGGACGTAAATGCCGTACTCCCCTCAAGGCTTTCAAAGACTCTCTACGTGATGCCACCTTCAGTGAGCATCAGAATGTGCCCCAGTTTCTTCAAAACCTACAACACATTCTAGAGAGAGTCCACAGTTTTGCCCAAGATAATCTATTGAAGGCACAGGAGAGGATGAACACTCATTACGACCAGACCAGCAAAGTAAGAAAATTTAAGCCGGGAGACTTCGTACTTGCTTATTTTCCTATCCCAGGTTCTCCTTTACAAAACAGGTTTTCAGGACCCAACCGCATCAAGGAGTGCAGAAACAACCATAACTACGTTCTAGAGACTCCAGATAGGCGGCGGAAGACCCAGCTGTGCCACGTCAACCTCCTGAAGCTATATAACGGTACTCCTCCCACTGCCATGCTTAATTACTCTGCCTTTACAGAGCCATTCATCCACAGTGAGACCTTCCCTGCTTCTCCTCCCGAAAACACTGACAAGGAGTCAGCGCTTTCAAATTCGGAATTCCTTACTGATCTTCCCAACTATTTTTAGGACCATAATAATGCTCCTTTGCCATATTCTAATTCTACTCTCACCTCGTCAGATATCACCAAGCCCTTCATCCTCCATGTTGCCTCCAGTGGTACCGGCATCGGGGGTGACCTAGTACAGCAACGAGGCGAGGAGAATACACCTCTCAGCGACCACAGCTACAAGGAACTATGGAACAATCGGCAAGGAGCTACTCTTCATCGTCCTGGATCTACAGCACTTTGCTCCATACCTGAAAAGTGCTCGGTCTACCATCAACACGGACCACAACACCCTACACTTCCTGCAGCAAGCCCACTTCTACACTCAATGTCTTCTACGATGGGCTTGATAACTGCAGAAATTCAACCTGGAGACCCGCTATACCAGGGGTCTGACAACATCATAGCCGATGCCCTCTCCAGAGTTTATGAAGTAAAAGCAACTCCACCTATTACTCAAATACATGACGACGTACTTCTTCCAGAACCGCAGGCTTCGGGGGAGAGTTGTCACGATAATCTCTTTCAAGAGAGATTGAGCCTGCTCTTCCCTACAAAGTACGTCAATATACAAGATAATATAGAAGATACGCCCACCAAGTATCGCCAAACGTTTTGCCCAGAGAGCAAATCGTACCCAGCACACAGTGACACCTGCTACCTACCACCGCCGTAACCAGCAAACTGCTCATCCTTTGCCTGCCTGTCGCTGATTGGCTGGTGTCCCGTCGCACCTGCCCTCTGCCTCCGCCACAAGTTGACGTCTGGGCTGCAGTGCGCTAATATCGTCAGAATATCTCAGTGCTCCAAGCAGTTGACATCTCTCGCTGGTAGACTAAGCCTTGGCTTTCGTGTACTAAGGGAGGTGGCAGCTCGAAGCCAGTATTCCAGCATTCATATTTTATTTTGCTATCACTGTAACTCACTTGTCTTAACGTAACTTTTCATTTGCCAGTGATTATTCATATTATTTTGTTTGTTGACTTATCTTTCATATTTTATGTGATTAACTTTATTCATGTCTTGTTTTTCTAGAGTAATTAAAATTTCATTGTTAATTTACTTGTGTTTTGTGTGTCTTCCCATTACCTTACCACAGACGAAAGCTCCAGCTTTTCTCTTTTTTTTTATTATGTGACGAGGCCCTGCCCCTAGCTTTTGAAACAGCCGAACACCAACGCTTTACCGTCACAATATATATATATATATATATATATATATATATATATATATATATATATATATATATATATATATATATATATATATATATATATATTTATATATACAAAGATTTATATATTGAGAACTGTTTCGATATTGTGGGTTCTTCAACTACTCAGGTTCTTCATATCTATCGGTGAATGAAGAGGTCATTAGCAAGTGAGTTGTCCTCGTAATACAGTTATATTACACTGTGATGGCAGTTGTATCCCTGTTTCAACAGATCAGAAGTTGTTAAACACATGTGCCAAATCGTACTGAAGCGACCATACGAGTCATAAATACTCATACTTCGCCCAAGTCAAACAGAAGCAAGCAACACTTAGTGGGCCAGCCAGAGGCTTAGGGCCCGCGCTGGAATGTCTCTGCAAAAAAAAGTCCCAGCTTTTGAATCATTTGGTCACGTGGGCAGTTTATGCACTTTTATACAGTCATTAGGAGACGACTGGCAGTAACACATTGCAATTAGTGGAAGAACAAACCACGTTTATAATTCCCTCGCTCTATATATAACACATTTCGGCCACACACAGTCAGTATAACTTGGTATAATGACTGTGTGTGTTTGTGACAGTTATGGTAACTCATTACAACAGTCAATTGATGAGTAAATGAGGTCATATTAAACAGCTTTAAATACAAACATAAGGCAGCAATGTTATTATACAACAATTTTAAATTGTGGAATATAAATATAACTTCCAGATATAACACAACTGACCGTTCCTCGGTGGCTAGACTGGCTTAGTTGTCGGTCCGGCGCTGAGGAGGCCGGGTCGAGCCCCGCCCCGCCGGCGGTCCTTGTCAGGTGCGATGTGATTGTTGACCTTGACTTAACTGTCTGGGTGGTGTGTGACATTAACTGTCTGGGTGGGATGTGACCTTAACTGCCTGGGTGGGATGTGACCTTAACTGTCTGGGTGGTGTGTGACCTTAACTGTCTGGGTGGTGTGTGACCTTAACTGTCTGGGTGGGGTGTGACCTTAACTCTCTGGGTGGGATGTGACCTTAACTGTCTGGGTGGTGTGTGACCTTAACTGTCTGGGTGGGATGTGACCTTAACTGTCTGGGTGAGGTGTGACCTTAACTGTATGGGTGGGATGTGACCTTAATTGTCTGGGTGGTGTGTGACCTTAACTATCTGGGTGGGGTGTGACCTTAACTGTCTGGGTGGTGTGTGACCTTAACTGTCTGGGTGGGGTGTGACCTTGACTGTCTGGGTGGGGTGTGACCTTAACTGTCTGGGTGGGATGTGACCTTAACTGTCTGGGTGGTGTGTGACCTTAACTGTCTGGGTGGGATGTGACCTTAACTGTCTGGGTGGGGTGTGACCTTAACTGTCTGGGTGGGATGTGACCTTAACTGTCTGGGTGGGGTGTGACTTTAACTGTCTGGGTGGGATGTGACCTTAACTGTCTGGGTGGTGTGTGACCTTAACTGTCTGGGTGGGATGTGACCTTAACTGTCTGGGTGGGATGTGACCTTAACTGTCTGGGTGGGATGTGACCTTAACTGTCTGGGTGGGATTTGACCTTAACTGTCTGGGTGGGATGTGACCTTAACTGTCTGGGTGGGATGCGACCTTAACTGTCTGGGTGGGATGTGACCTTAACTGTCTGGGTGATGTGTGTGACCTTAACTGTCTGGATGGTGTGTGACCTTAACTGTCTGGGTGGTGTGTGACCTTAACTGTCTGGGTGGGATGTGACCTTAACTGTCTGGGTGGTGTGTGACCTTAACTGTCTGGGTGGGATGTGACCTTAACTGTCTGGGTGGGGTGTGACCTTAACTGTATGGGTGGGATGTGACCTTAACTGTCTGGGTGGTGTGTGACCTTAACTGTCTGGGTGGGGTGTGACCTTAACTGTCTGGGTGGTGTGTTACCTTAACTGTCTGGGTGGGGTGTGACCTTAACTGTCTGGGTGGGGTGTGACCTTAACTGTCTGGGTGGGATGTGACTTTAACTGTCTAGGTGGGGTGTGACCTTAACTGTCTGGGTGGGGTGTGACCTTAACTGTCTGGGTGGGATGTGACCTTAACTGTCTGGGTGGGATGTGACCTTAACTGTCTGGGTGGTGTGTGACCTTAACTGTCTGGGTGGGATGTGACCTTAACTGTCTGGGTGGGATGAGACCTAAACTGTCTGGGTGGGGTGTGACCTTAACTGTCTGGGTGGGATGTGACCTTAACTGTCTGGGTGGGATGTGACCTTAACTGTCTGGGTGGTGTGTGACCTTAACTGTCTGGGTGGGATGTGACCTTAACTGTCTGGGTGGGGTGTGACCTTAACTGTCTGGGTGGGATGTGACCTTAACTGTCTGGGTGGGGTGTGACCTTAACTGTCTGGGTGGGATGTGACCTTAACTGTCTGGGTGGTGTGTGACCTTAACTGTCTGGGTGGGATGTGACCTTAACTGTCTGGGTGGGATGTGACCTTAACTGTCTGGGTGGGATGTGACCTTAACTGTCTGGGTGGGGTGTGACCTTAACTGTCTGGGTGGTGTGTGACCTTAACTGTCTGGGTGGGGTGTGACCTTAACTGTCTGGGTGGTGTGTGACCTTAACTGTCTGGGTGGGGTGTGACCTTAACTGTCTGGGTGGGATGTGACCTTAACTGTCTGGGTGGGATGTGACCTTAACTGTCTGGGTGGGTGTGACCTTAACTGTCTGGGTGGGATGTGACCTTAACTGTCTGGGTGGTGTGTGACCTTAACTGTCTGGGTGGGGTGTGACCTTAACTGTCTGGGTGGGATGTGACCTTAACTGTCTGGGTGGGATGTGACCTTAACTGTCTGGGTGGGATGTGACCTTAACTGTCTGGGTGGGGTGTGACCTTAACTGTCTGGGTGGGATGTGACCTTAACTGTCTGGGTGGGGTGTGACCTTAACTGTCTGGGTGGGATGTGACCTTAACTGTCTGGGTGGGAGTGTGACCTTAACTGTCTGGGTGGGATGTGACCTTAACTGTCTGGGTGGGGTGTGACCTTAACTGTATGGGTGGGATGTGACCTTAACTGTCTGGGTGGGGTGTGACCTTAACTGTCTGGGTAGGATGTGACCTTAACTGTCTGGGTGGGATGTGACCTTAACTGTCTGGGTGGGGTGTGACCTTAACTGTCTGGGTGGGATGTGACCTTAACTGTCTGGGTGGGATGTAACCTTAACTGTCTGGGTGGTGTGTGACCTTAACTGTCTGGGTGGGATGTGACCTTAACTGTCTGGGTGGGGTGTGACCTTAACTGTCTGGGTGGGATGTGACCTTAACTGTCTGGGTGGGGTGTGACCTTAACTGTCTGGGTGGGATGTGACCTTAACTGTCTGGGTGGTGTGTGACCTTAACTGTCTGGGTGGGATGTGACCTTAACTGTCTGGGTGGGATGTGACCTTAACTGTCTGGGTGGGATGTGACCTTAACTGTCTGGGTGGGATGTGACCTTAACTGTCTGGGTGGGATGTGACCTTAACTGTCTGGGTGGTGTGTGTGACCTTAACTGTCTGGGTGGTGTGTGACCTTAACTGTCTGGGTGGTGTGTGACCTTAACTGTCTGGGTGGGATGTGACCTTAACTGTCTGGGTGGTGTGTGACCTTAACTGTCTGGGTGGGATGTGACCTTAACTGTCTGGGTGGGGTGTGACCTTAACTGTATGGGTGGGATGTGACCTTAACTGTCTGGGTAGTGTGTGACCTTAACTGTCTGGGTGGGGTGTGACCTTAACTGTCTGGGTGGTGTGTGACCTTAACTGTCTGGGTGGGGTGTGACCTTAACTGTCTGGGTGGGGTGTGACCTTAACTGTCTGGGTGGGATGTGACCTTAACTGTCTGGGTGGGTGTGACCTTAACTGTCTGGGGGGATGTGACCTTAACTGTCTGGGTGGGTGTGACCTTAACTGTCTGGGTGGGTGTGACCTTAACTGTCTGGTGGGTGTGACCTTAACTGTCTGGGTGGGGTGTGACCTTAACTGTCTGGGTGGGTGTGACCTTAACTGTCTGGGTGGGATGTGACCTTAACTGTCTGGGTGGGTGTGACCTTAACTGTCTGGGTGGGATGTGACCTTAACTGTCTGGGTGGGTGTGACCTTAACTGTCTGGGTGGGATGTGACCTTAACTGTCTGGGTGGTGTGACCTTAACTGTCTGGGTGGGATGTGACCTTAACTGTCTGGGTGGGTGTGACCTTAACTGTCTGGGTGGGATGTGACCTTAACTGTCTGGGTGGGTGTGACCTTAACTGTCTGGGTGGGATGTGACCTTAACTGTCTGGGTGGGTGTGTGACCTTAACTGTCTGGGTGGTGTGACCTTAACTGTCTGGGTGGTGTGTGACCTTAACTGTCTGGGTGGGATGTGACCTTAACTGTCTGGGTGGTGTGTGACCTTAACTGTCTGGGTGGGATGTGACCTTAACTGTCTGGGTGGGGTGTGACCTTAACTGTATGGGTGGGATGTGACCTTAACTGTCTGGGTAGTGTGTGACCTTAACTGTCTGGGTGGGGTGTGACCTTAACTGTCTGGGTGGTGTGTGACCTTAACTGTCTGGGTGGGGTGTGACCTTAACTGTCTGGGTGGGGTGTGACCTTAACTGTCTGGGTGGGATGTGACCTTAACTGTCTGGGTGGGGTGTGACCTTAACTGTATGGGTGGGATGTGACCTTAACTGTCTGGGTAGTGTGTGACCTTAACTGTCTGGGTGGGGTGTGACCTTAACTGTCTGGGTGGTGTGTGACCTTAACTGTCTGGGTGGGGTGTGACCTTAACTGTCTGGGTGGGGTGTGACCTTAACTGTCTGGGTGGGATGTGACCTTAACTGTCTGGGTGGGGTGTGACCTTAACTGTCTGGGTGGGGTGTGACCTTAACTGTCTGGGTGGGATGTGACCTTAACTGTCTGGGTGGGATGTGACCTTAACTGTCTGGGTGGTGTGTGACCTTAAACTGTCTGGGTGGATGTGACCTTAACTGTCTGGTGGGTGACCTTAACTGTCTGGGTGGTGATGTGACCTTAACTGTCTGGGTGGGGTGTGACCTTAACTGTCTGGGTGGGATGTGACCTTAACTGTCTGGGTGGTGTGTGACCTTAAACTGTCTGGGTGGGATGTGACCTTAACTGTCTGGGTGGTGTGTGACCTTAACTGTCTGGGTGGGATGTGACCTTAACTGTCTGGGTGGGATGTGACCTTAACTGTCTGGGTGGTGTGTGTGACCTTAACTGTCTGGGTGGGTTGTGACCTTAACTGTCTGGGTGGGTGTGTGACCTTAACTGTCTGGGTGGGTGTGACCTTAACTGTCTGGGTGGGGTGTGACCTTAACTGTCTGGGTGGGATGTGACCTTAACTGTCTGGGTGGGGTGTGACCTTAACTGTCTGGGTGGGATGTGACCTTAACTGTCTGGGTGGGATGTGACCTTAACTGTCTGGGTGGGTGTGACCTTAACTGTCTGGGTGGTGTGTGACCTTAACTGTCTGGGGGGGTGTGACCTTAACTGTCTGGGTGGGTGTGACCTTAACTGTCTGGGTGGGATGTGACCTTAACTGTCTGGGTGGGGTGTGACCTTAACTGTCTGGGTGGGATGTGACCTTAACTGTCTGGGGTGTGTGACCTTAACTGTCTGGGTGGGTGTGACCTTAACTGTCTGGGTGGGTGTGACCTTAACTGTCTGGGTGGGTGTGACCTTAACTGTCTGGGTGGGTGTGACCTTAACTGTCTGGGTGGGATGTGACCTTAACTGTCTGGGTGGGGTGTGACCTTAACTGTCTGGGTGGGGTGTGACCTTAACTGTCTGGGTGGGTGTGACCTTAACTGTCTGGGGGATGTGACCTTAACTGTCTGGGTGGGGTGTGACCTTAACTGTCTGGGTGGGATGTGACCTTAACTGTCTGGGTGGGATGTGACCTTAACTGTCTGGGTGGGGTGTGACCTTAACTGTCTGGGTGGGGATGTGACCTTAACTGTATGGGTGGGGATGTGACCTTAACTGTCTGGGTGGTGTGTGACCTTAACTGTCTGGGTGGGATGTGACCTTAACTGTCTGGGTGATTAGACCTTAAACATGGCTGGGTGGGGTGTGACCTTAACTGTCTGGGTGGGATGTGACCTTAACTGTCTGGGTGGGAGGGTTGGACCTTAACTGTCTGGGTGGGATGTGACTTAACTGTCTGGTGGGGTGTGACCTAACTGTCTGGGTGGGGTGTGACCTTAACTGTCTGGGTGGGTGTTACATGTAACTGTCTGGGTGGGGTGTGACCTTAACTGTCTGGGTGGGTGTGACCTTAACTGTCTGGGTGGGATGTGACCTAACTGTCTAGGTGGGGTGGTGACCTTAACTGTCTGGGTGGTTGTGACCTTAACTGTCTAGGGTGGGATGTGACATTAACTGTCTGGGTGGGATGGTGAACCTTAACTGTCTGGGTGGGGTGTGTGTGACCTTAACTGTCTGGGTGGTGAATGTGACCTTAACTGTCTGGGTGGGATGTAGACCTTAAACTGTCCTGGGTGGGTGTGACCTTAACTGTCTGGGTGGGATGTGACCTTAACTGTCTGGGTGGGATGTGACCTTAACTGTCTGGGTGGGTGTGACCTTAACTGTCTGGGTGGGATGTGACCTTAACTGTCTGGGTGGGTGTGACCTTAACTGTCTGGGTGGGATGTGACCTTAACTGTCTGGGTGGGGTGTGACCTTAACTGTCTGGGTGGGATGTGACCTTAACTGTCTGGGTGGGTGTGACCTTAACTGTCTGGGTGGGATGTGACCTTAACTGTCTGGGTGGGTGTGACCTTAACTGTCTGGGTGGGATGTGACCTTAACTGTCTGGGTGGGTGTGACCTTAACTGTCTGGGTGGGTGTGACCTTAACTGTCTGGGTGGGGTGTGACCTTAACTGTCTGGGTGGTGTGTGACCTTAACTGTCTGGGTGGGTGTGACCTTAACTGTCTGGGTGGTGTGTGACCTTAACTGTCTGGGTGGGATGTGACCTTAACTGTCTGGGTGGTGTGTGACCTTAACTGTCTGGGTGGATGTGACCTTAAACTGTCTGGGTGGGTGTGTGACCTTAACTGTCTGGGTGGGATGTGACCTTAACTGTCTGGGTGGGGTGTGACCTTAACTGTCTGGGTGGGATGTGACCTTAAACTGTCTGGGTGGTGTGTGACCTTAACTGTCTGGGTGGGATGTGACCTTAACTGTCTGGGTGGGATGTGACCTTAACTGTCTGGGTGGCGATGTGACCTTAACTGTCTGGGTGGGATGTGACCTTAACTGTCTGGGTGGGATGTGACATTACACTGTCTGGGTGGTGTGTGACCTTAACTGTCTGGGTACGTCGGGTGTGTGACCTTAACTGTCTGGGTGGGATGTGAACCTTAAACTGTCTGGGTGGTGTGTGACCTTAACTGTCTGGGTGGGATGTGACCTTAACTGTCTGGGTGGGGTGTGACCTTAACTGTCTGGGTGGGATGTGACCTAACTGTCTGGGTAGTGTGTGACCTTAACTGTCTGGGTGGGGTGGACCTTAACTGTCTGGGTGGTGTGTGACCTTAACTGTCTGGGTGGGATGTGACCTTAACTGTCTGGGTGGGAGTGTGACCTTAACTGTCTGGGTGTGGATGTGACCTTAACTGTCTGGGTGGGGTGTGACCTTAACTGTCTGGGTGGGATGTGACCTTAACTGTCTGGGTGGTGTGTGACCTTAACTGTCTGGGTGGGATGTGACCTTAACTGTCTGGGTGGTGGTGTGACCTTAACTGTCTGGGTGGGGTGTGACCTTAACTGTCTGGGTGGGGTGTGACCTTAACTGTCTGGGTGGGATGTGACCTTAACTGTCTGGGTGGGGTGTGACCTTAAACTGTCTGGGTGGGGTGTGACCTTAACTGTCTGGGTGGGATGTGACCTTAACTGTCTGGGTGGGATGTGACCTTAACTGTCTGGGTGGGGTGTGACCTTAACTGTCTGGGTGGGATGTGACCTTAACTGTCTGGGTGGTGTGTGACCTTAAACTGTCTGGGTGGGGTTGACCTAACTGTCTGGGTGGGATGTGACCTTAACTGTCTGGGTGGGTGTGACCTTAACTGTCTGGGTGGGATGTTGACCTTAACTGTCTGGGTGGGTGTGACCTTAACTGTCTGGGTGGGGTGTGACCTTAACTGTCTGGGTGGTGATGTGACCCTTAACTGTCTGGGTGGGTGTGACCTTAACTGTCTGGGTGGGATGTGACCTTAACTGTCTGGGTGGTGTGTGACCTTAACTGTCTGGGTGGGTGTGACCTTAACTGTCTGGGTGGGTGTGACCTTAACTGTCTGGGTGGGATGTGACCTTAACTGTCTGGGGTGTGTGACCTTAACTGTCTGGGTGGGATGTGACCTTAACTGTCTGGGTGGGATGTGACCTTAACTGTCTGGGTGGGGTGTGACCTTAACTGTCTGGGTGGGATGTGACCTTAACTGTCTGGGTGGGATGTGACCTTAACTGTCTGGGTGGGTGTGACCTTAACTGTCTGGGTGGGGATGTGACCTTAACTGTCTGGGTGGGATGTAGACCTTAACTGTCTGGGTGGGTGTGACCTTAACTGTCTGGGTGGGTGTGACCTTAACTGTCTGGGTGGGATGTGACCTTAACTGTCTGGGTGGTGTGACCTTAACTGTCTGGGTGGGATGTGACCTTAACTGTCTGGGTGGGTGTGACCTTAACTGTCTGGGTGGGATGTGACCTTAACTGTCTGGGTGGGGTGTGACCTTAACTGTCTGGGTGGGATGTGACCTTAACTGTCTGGGTGGGTGTGACCTTAACTGTCTGGGTGGGATGTGACCTTAACTGTCTGGGTGGGTGTGACCTTAACTGGGTGGGATGTGACCTTAACTGTCTGGGTGGTGTGTGACCTTAACTGTCTGGGTGGGATGTGACCTTAACTGTCTGGGGGGGTGTGACCTTAACTGTCTGGGTGGGATGTGACCTTAACTGTCTGGGTGGGTGTGACCTTAACTGTCTGGGTGGGTGTGACCTTAACTGTCTGGGTGGGTGTGACCTTAACTGTCTGGGTGGGATGTGACCTTAACTGTCTGGGTGGGTGTGACCTTAACTGTCTGGTGTGGGTGTGACCTTAACTGTCTGGGTGGGATGTGACCTTAACTGTCTGGGTGGTGTGTGACCTTAACTGTCTGGGTGGGATGTGACCTTAACTGTCTGGGTGGGTGTGACCTTAACTGTCTGGGTGGGATGTGACCTTAACTGTCTGGGTGGTGTGTGACCTTAACTGTCTGGGTGGGATGTGACCTTAACTGTCTGGGTGGTGTGTGACCTTAACTGTCTGGGGGGATGTGACCTTAACTGTCTGGGTGGTGTGTGACCTTAACTGTCTGGGTGGGTGTGACCTTAACTGTCTGGGTGGGTGTGACCTTAACTGTCTGGTGGGATGTGACCTTAACTGTCTGGGTGGTGTGTGACCTTACTGTCTGGGTGGGGTGTGACCTTAACTGTCTGGGTGGTGTGTGACCTTAACTGTCTGGGTGGGTGTGACCTTAACTGTCTGGGGTGGGTGTGACCTTAACTGTCTGGGTGGGATGTGACCTTAACTGTCTGGGTGGGTGTGACCTTAACTGTCGGGGGGTGTGACCTTAACTGTCTGGGTGGATGTGACCTTAACTGTCTGGGTGGGATGTGACCTTAACTGTCTGGGTGGGTGTGACCTTACTGTCTGGGTGGGATGTGACCTTAACTGTCTGGGTGGGATGTGACCTTAACTGTCTGGGTGGGTGTGACCTTAACTGTCTGGGTGGGATGTGACCTTAACTGTCTGGGTGGGTGTGACCTTAACTGTCTGGGTGGTGTGTGACCTTAACTGTCTGGGTGGGATGTGACCTTAACTGTCTGGGTGGGTGTGACCTTAACTGTCTGGGTGGGTGTGACCTTAACTGTCTGGGTGGGTGTGACCTTAACTGTCTGGGTGGGATGTGACCTTAACTGTCTGGGTGGGTGTGACCTTAACTGTCTGGGTGGATGTGACCTTAACTGTCTGGGTGGGATGTGACCTTAACTGTCTGGGTGGGATGTGACCTTAACTGTCTGGGTGGGATGTGACCTTAACTGTCTGGTGGGATGTGACCTTAACTGTCTGGGTGGGATGTGACCTTAACTGTCTGGGTGGGATGTGACCTTAACTGTCTGGGTGGTGATGTGACCTTAACTGTCTGGGTGGGATGTGACCTTAACTGTCTGGGTGGATGTGACCTTAACTGTCTGGGTGGGATGTGACCTTAACTGTCTGGGTGGGATGTGACCTTAACTGTCTGGGTGGGTGTGACCTTAACTGTCTGGGTGGTGGATGTGACCTTAACTGTCTGGGTGGGTGTGACCTTAACTGTCTGGGTGGGGTGTGACCTTAACTGTCTGGGTGGGATGTGACCTTAACTGTCTGGGTGGGGTGTGACCTTAACTGTCTGGGTGGTGTGTGACCTTAACTGTCTGGGTGGGTGTGACCTTAACTGTCTGGGTGGGGTGTGACCTTAACTGTCTGGGTGGGTGTGACCTTAACTGTCTGGGTGGGTGTGACCTTAACTGTCTGGTGGGGATGTGACCTTAACTGTCTGGGTGGGTGTGACCTTAACTGTCTGGGGGGTGTGACCTTAACTGTCTGGGTGGGTGTGACCTTAACTGTCTGGGTGGTGTGACCTTAACTGTCTGGGTGGGATGTGACCTTAACTGTCTGGGTGGGGTGTGACCTTAACTGTCTGGGTGGGATGTGACCTTAACTGTCTGGGTGGGGTGTGACCTTAACTGTCTGGGTGGGATGTGACCTTAACTGTCTGGGTGGGATGTGACCTTAACTGTCTGGGTGGGTGTGACCTTAACTGTCTGGGTGGGTGTGACCTTAACTGTCTGGGTGGGATGTGACCTTAACTGTCTGGGTGGGTGTGACCTTAACTGTCTGGGTGGGATGTGACCTTAACTGTCTGGGTGGGTGTGACCTTAACTGTCTGGGTGGGTGTGACCTTAACTGTCTGGGTGGGTGTGACCTTAACTGTCTGGGTGGGTGTGACCTTAACTGTCTGGGTGGGTGTGACCTTAACTGTCTGGGTGGGTGTGACCTTAACTGTCTGGGTGGGTGTGACCTTAACTGTCTGGGTGGGATGTGACCTTAACTGTCTGGGTGGTGTGACCTTAACTGTCTGGGTGGGATGTGACCTTAACTGTCTGGGTGGGTGTGACCTTAACTGTCTGGTGGGGTGTGTGACCTTAACTGTCTGGGTGGGGTGTGACCTTAACTGTCTGGGTGGGTGTGACCTTAACTGTCTGGGTGGGTGTGACCTTAACTGTCTGGGTGGGGTGTGACCTTAACTGTCTGGGTGGGATGTGACCTTAACTGTCTGGGTGGGTGTGACCTTAACTGTCTGGGTGGGTGTGACCTTAACTGTCTGGGTGGGTGTGACCTTAACTGTCTGGGTGGGATGTGACCTTAACTGTCTGGGTGGGGTGTGACCTTAACTGTCTGGGTGGGATGTGACCTTAACTGTCTGGGTGGGATGTGACCTTAACTGTCTGGGTGGGTGTGACCTTAACTGTCTGGGTGGGATGTGACCTTAACTGTCTGGGTGGGGATGTGACCTTAACTGTCTGGGTGGGATGTGACCTTAACTGTCTGGGTGGGATGTGACCTTAACTGTCTGGGGGGTGTGACCTTAACTGTCTGGGTGGTGTGTGACCTTAACTGTCTGGGTGGGATGTGACCTTAACTGTCTGGGTGGGATGTGACCTTAACTGTCTGGGTGGGATGTGACCTTAACTGTCTGGGTGGGATGTGACCTTAACTGTCTGGGTGGGTGTGACCTTAACTGTCTGGGTGGGTGTGACCTTAACTGTCTGGGTGGGGTGTGACCTTAACTGTCTGGGTGGGATGTGACCTTAACTGTCTGGGTGGTGTGTGACCTTAACTGTCTGGGTGGGATGTGACCTTAACTGTCTGGGTGGGTGTGACCTTAACTGTCTGGGTGGGATGTGACCTTAACTGTCTGGGTGGGTGTGACCTTAACTGTCTGGGTGGGATGTGACCTTAACTGTCTGGGTGGGTGTGACCTTAACTGTCTGGGTGGGGTGTGACCTTAACTGTCTGGGTGGGTGTGACCTTAACTGTCTGGGTGGGATGTGACCTTAACTGTCTGGGTGGGTGTGACCTTAACTGTCTGGGTGGGATGTGACCTTAACTGTCTGGGTGGGTGTGACCTTAACTGTCTGGGTGGGTGTGACCTTAACTGTCTGGGTGGGTGTGACCTTAACTGTCTGGGTGGATGTGACCTTAACTGTCTGGGTGGTGTGTGACCTTAACTGTCTGGGTGGGATGTGACCTTAACTGTCTGGGTGGGATGTGACCTTAACTGTCTGGGTGGGATGTGACCTTAACTGTCTGGGTGGGAGTGACCTTAACTGTCTGGGTGGGATGTGACCTTAACTGTCTGGGTGGTGTGTGACCTTAACTGTCTGGGTGGTGTGTGACCTTAACTGTCTGGGTGGGATGTGACCTTAACTGTCTGGGTGGGGTGTGACCTTAACTGTATGGGTGGGATGTGACCTTAACTGTCTGGGTGGTGTGTGACCTTAACTGTCTGGGTGGGTGTGACCTTAACTGTCTGGGTGGTGGTTGACCTTAACTGTCTGGGTGGTGTGACCTTAACTGTCTGGGTGGGGTTGTGACCTTAACTGTCTGGGTGGTGTGACCTTAACTGTCTGGGTGGGTGTGACCTTAACTGTCTGGGTGGGGTGTGACCTTAACTGTCTGGGTGGGATGTGACCTTAACTGTCTGGGTGGGGTGTGACCTTAACTGTCTGGGTGGGGTGTGACCTTAACTGTCTGGGTGGGATGTGACCTTAACTGTCTGGGTGGGATGTGACCTTAACTGTCTGGGTGGGGTGTGACCTTAACTGTCTGGGTGGGATGTGACCTTAACTGTCTGGGTGGGATGTGACCTTAACTGTCTGGGTGGGTGTGACCTTAACTGTCTGGGTGGGATGTGACCTTAACTGTCTGGGTGGGTGTGACCTTAACTGTCTGGGTGGGTGTGACCTTAACTGTCTGGGTGGGATGTGACCTTAACTGTCTGGGTGGGATGTGACCTTAACTGTCTGGGTGGTGTGTGACCTTAACTGTCTGGGTGGGTGTGACCTTAACTGTCTGGGTGGTGTGACCTTAACTGTCTGGGTGGGATGTGACCTTAACTGTCTGGGTGGGTGTGACCTTAACTGTCTGGGTGGGATGTGACCTTAACTGTCTGGGTGGGGTGTGACCTTAACTGTCTGGGTGGGATGTGACCTTAACTGTCTGGGTGGTGTGACCTTAACTGTCTGGGTGGGTGTGACCTTAACTGTCTGGGTGGTGTGTGACCTTAACTGTCTGGGTGGGGTGTGACCTTAACTGTCTGGGTGGTGGGTGTGACCTTAACTGTCTGGGTGGGTGTGACCTTAACTGTCTGGGTGGGGTGTGACCTTAACTGTCTGGGTGGGTGTGACCTTAACTGTCTGGGTGGTGTGACCTTAACTGTCTGGGTGGGGTGTGACCTTAACTGTCTGGGTGGGTGTGACCTTAACTGTCTGGGTGGGTGTGACCTTAACTGTCTGGGTGGGTGTGACCTTAACTGTCTGGGTGGGATGTGACCTTAACTGTCTGGGTGGGGTGTGACCTTAACTGTCTGGGTGGGTGTGACCTTAACTGTCTGGGTGGGATGTGACCTTAACTGTCTGGGTGGGTGTGACCTTAACTGTCTGGGTGGGTGTGACCTTAACTGTCTGGGTGGGTGTGACCTTAACTGTCTGGGTGGGATGTGACCTTAACTGTCTGGGTGGGGTGTGACCTTAACTGTCTGGGTGGGATGTGACCTTAACTGTCTGGGTGGGTGTGACCTTAACTGTCTGGGTGGGTGTGTGACCTTAACTGTCTGGGTGGTGTGTGACCTTAACTGTCTGGGTGGGATGTGACCTTAACTGTCTGGGTGGGTGTGACCTTAACTGTCTGGGTGGGATGTGACCTTAACTGTCTGGGTGGTGTGTGACCTTAACTGTCTGGGTGGGTGTGACCTTAACTGTCTGGGTGGGTGTGACCTTAACTGTCTGGGTGGGTGTGACCTTAACTGTCTGGGTGGGTGTGACCTTAACTGTCTGGGTGGGATGTGACCTTAACTGTCTGGGTGGGGTGTGACCTTAACTGTCTGGGTGGGGTGTGACCTTAACTGTCTGGGTGGGATGTGACCTTAACTGTCTGGGTGGGTGTGACCTTAACTGTCTGGGGGTGGGTGTGACCTTAACTGTCTGGGTGGGATGTGACCTTAACTGTCTGGGTGGGATGTGACCTTAACTGTCTGGGTGGGTGTGTGACCTTAACTGTCTGGGTGGGATGTGACCTTAACTGTCTGGGGGGTGTGTGACCTTAACTGTCTGGGTGGGTGTGACCTTAACTGTCTGGGTGGGATGTGACCTTAACTGTCTGGGTGGGTGTGACCTTAACTGTCTGGGTGGGATGTGACCTTAACTGTCTGGGTGGGGTGTGACCTTAACTGTCTGTCTGGGTGGGATGTGACCTTAACTGTCTGGGTGGTGTGTGACCTTAACTGTCTGGGTGGGTGTGACCTTAACTGTCTGGGTGGATGTGACCTTAACTGTCTGGGTGGGTGTGACCTTAACTGTCTGGGTGGGGTGTGACCTTAACTGTCTGGGTGGGTGTGACCTTAACTGTCTGGGGGGTGTGACCTTAACTGTCTGGGTGGGTGTGACCTTAACTGTCTGGGTGGGATGTGACCTTAACTGTCTGGGTGGGTGTGACCTTAACTGTCTGGGTGGGTGTGACCTTAACTGTCTGGGTGGGTGTGACCTTAACTGTCTGGGTGGGTGTGACCTTAACTGTCTGGGTGGGTGTGACCTTAACTGTCTGGGTGGGATGTGACCTTAACTGTCTGGGTGGGGTGTGACCTTAACTGTCTGGTGGTGTGTGACCTTAACTGTCTGGGTGGGATGTGACCTTAACTGTCTGGGGGTGTGACCTTAACTGTCTGGGTGGTGTGTGACCTTAACTGTCTGGGTGGTGTGTGACCTTAACTGTCTGGGTGGGTGTGACCTTAACTGTCTGGGTGGGATGTGACCTTAACTGTCTGGGTGGTGTGTGACCTTAACTGTCTGGGTGGGATGTGACCTTAACTGTCTGGGTGGGTGTGACCTTAACTGTCTGGGTGGGTGTGACCTTAACTGTCTGGGTGGGTGTGACCTTAACTGTCTGGGTGGGGTGTGACCTTAACTGTCTGGGGGTGTGTGACCTTAACTGTCTGGGTGGGTGTGACCTTAACTGTCTGGGTGGGGTGTGACCTTAACTGTCTGGGTGGATGTGACCTTAACTGTCTGGGTGGGTGTGACCTTAACTGTCTGGGTGGGATGTGACCTTAACTGTCTGGGTGGGATGTGACCTTAACTGTCTGGGTGGGTGTGACCTTAACTGTCTGGGTGGGTGTGACCTTAACTGTCTGGGTGGGTGTGACCTTAACTGTCTGGGTGGGGTGTGACCTTAACTGTCTGGGTGGGTGTGACCTTAACTGTCTGGGTGGGTGTGACCTTAACTGTCTGGGTGGGTGTGACCTTAACTGTCTGGGTGGGATGTGACCTTAACTGTCTGGGTGGGATGTGACCTTAACTGTCTGGGTGGGTGTGACCTTAACTGTCTGGGTGGGATGTGACCTTAACTGTCTGGGTGGGTGTGACCTTAACTGTCGGGGGGGTGTGACCTTAACTGTCTGGGTGGGATGTGACCTTAACTGTCTGGGTGGATGTGACCTTAACTGTCTGGGTGGTGTGTGACCTTAACTGTCTGGGTGGGTGTGACCTTAACTGTCTGGGTGGGTGTGACCTTAACTGTCTGGGTGGGTGTGACCTTAACTGTCTGGGTGGGATGTGACCTTAACTGTCTGGGGGGTGTGACCTTAACTGTCTGGGTGGGATGTGACCTTAACTGTCTGGGGGGTGTGACCTTAACTGTCTGGGTGGGGTGTGACCTTAACTGTCTGGGTGGTGTGACCTTAACTGTCTGGGTGGGTGTGACCTTAACTGTCTGGGTGGGTGTGACCTTAACTGTCTGGGTGGGATGTGACCTTAACTGTCTGGGTGGGGTGTGACCTTAACTGTCTGGGGGGTGTGACCTTAACTGTCTGGGTGGGATGTGACCTTAACTGTCTGGGTGGGATGTGACCTTAACTGTCTGGGTGGGTGTGACCTTAACTGTCTGGGTGGGATGTGACCTTAACTGTCTGGGTGGGATGTGACCTTAACTGTCTGGGTGGGTGTGACCTTAACTGTCTGGGTGGGATGTGACCTTAACTGTCTGGGTGGGATGTGACCTTAACTGTCTGGGTGGTGTGTGACCTTAACTGTCTGGGTGGGATGTGACCTTAACTGTCTGGGTGGGTGTGACCTTAACTGTCTGGGTGGGATGTGACCTTAACTGTCTGGGTGGTGTGTGACCTTAACTGTCTGGGTGGGATGTGACCTTAACTGTCTGGGGGGATGTGACCTTAACTGTCTGGGTGGGTGTGACCTTAACTGTCTGGGTGGGTGTGACCTTAACTGTCTGGGTGGGATGTGACCTTAACTGTCTGGGTGGTGTGTGACCTTAACTGTCTGGGTGGGATGTGACCTTAACTGTCTGGGTGGGGTGTGACCTTAACTGTCTGGGTGGGATGTGACCTTAACTGTCTGGGTGGGATGTGACCTTAACTGTCTGGGTGGTGTGTGACCTTAACTGTCTGGGTGGGATGTGACCTTAACTGTCTGGGTGGGTGTGACCTTAACTGTCTGGGTGGGATGTGACCTTAACTGTCTGGGTGGGTGTGACCTTAACTGTCTGGGTGGGATGTGACCTTAACTGTCTGGGGGTGTGTGACCTTAACTGTCTGGGTGGATGTGACCTTAACTGTCTGGGTGGGATGTGACCTTAACTGTCTGGGGGGATGTGACCTTAACTGTCTGGGTGGGATGTGACCTTAACTGTCTGGGTGGGTGTGACCTTAACTGTCGGGTGGTGTGTGACCTTAACTGTCTGGGTGGGTGTGACCTTAACTGTCTGGGTGGGTGTGACCTTAACTGTCTGGGTGGTGTGTGACCTTAACTGTCTGGGTGGGATGTGACCTTAACTGTCTGGGTGGGTGTGACCTTAACTGTCTGGGTGGGATGTGACCTTAACTGTCTGGGTGGGTGTGACCTTAACTGTCTGGGTGGGATGTGACCTTAACTGTCTGGGTGGGTGTGACCTTAACTGTCTGGGTGGGTGTGACCTTAACTGTCTGGGTGGGTGTGACCTTAACTGTCTGGGTGGGATGTGACCTTAACTGTCTGGGTGGGTGTGACCTTAACTGTCTGGGTGGGATGTGACCTTAACTGTCTGGGTGGGGTGTGACCTTAACTGTCTGGGTGGGATGTGACCTTAACTGTCTGGGGGGTGTGACCTTAACTGTCTGGGTGGGATGTGACCTTAACTGTCTGGGTGGTGTGTGACCTTAACTGTCTGGGTGGGATGTGACCTTAACTGTCTGGGTGGGATGTGACCTTAACTGTCTGGGTGGGATGTGACCTTAACTGTCTGGGTGGGTGTGACCTTAACTGTCTGGGTGGGATGTGACCTTAACTGTCTGGGTGGGTGTGACCTTAACTGTCTGGGTGGGTGTGACCTTAACTGTCTGGGTGGTGTGTGACCTTAACTGTCTGGGTGGGGTGTGACCTTAACTGTCTGGGTGGGTGTGACCTTAACTGTCTGGGTGGGATGTGACCTTAACTGTCTGGGTGGGTGTGACCTTAACTGTCTGGGTGGGATGTGACCTTAACTGTCTGGGTGGGTGTGACCTTAACTGTCTGGGTGGGTGTGACCTTAACTGTCTGGTGGGGTGTGACCTTAACTGTCTGGGTGGGTGTGACCTTAACTGTCTGGGTGGGTGTGACCTTAACTGTCTGGGTGGGATGTGACCTTAACTGTCTGGGTGGGTGTGACCTTAACTGTCTGGGTGGGTGTGACCTTAACTGTCTGGGTGGTGTGTGACCTTAACTGTCTGGGTGGGATGTGACCTTAACTGTCTGGGGGGTGTGACCTTAACTGTCTGGGTGGGATGTGACCTTAACTGTCTGGGTGGTGTGTGACCTTAACTGTCTGGGTGGGATGTGACCTTAACTGTCTGGGTGGGTGTGACCTTAACTGTCTGGGTGGGGTGTGACCTTAACTGTCTGGGTGGGATGTGACCTTAACTGTCTGGGTGGGATGTGACCTTAACTGTCTGGGTGGTGTGTGACCTTAACTGTCTGGGTGGTGTGACCTTAACTGTCTGGGTGGTGTGTGACCTTAACTGTCTGGGTGGGGTGTGACCTTAACTGTCTGGGTGGGATGTGACCTTAACTGTCTGGGTGGTGTGTGACCTTAACTGTCTGGGTGGGATGTGACCTTAACTGTCTGGGTGGGGTGTGACCTTAACTGTATGGGTGGGATGTGACCTTAACTGTCTGGGTGGGGTGTGACCTTAACTGTCTGGGTGGGGTGTGACCTTAACTGTCTGGGTGGGATGTGACCTTAACTGTCTGGGTGGGTGTGACCTTAACTGTCTGGGTGGGTGTGACCTTAACTGTCTGGGTGGGATGTGACCTTAACTGTCTGGTGGGGTGTGACCTTAACTGTCTGGGTGGGATGTGACCTTAACTGTCTGGGTGGGTGTGACCTTAACTGTCTGGGTGGGATGTGACCTTAACTGTCTGGGTGGGGTGTGACTTAACTGTCTGGGTGGGATGTGACCTTAACTGTCTGGGTGGTGTGTGACCTTAACTGTCTGGGTGGGATGTGACCTTAACTGTCTGGGTGGGTGTGACCTTAACTGTCTGGGTGGGATGTGACCTTAACTGTCTGGGTGGGGTGTGACCTTAACTGTCTGGGTGGGTGTGACCTTAACTGTCTGGGTGGGTGTGACCTTAACTGTCTGGGTGGTGTGTGACCTTAACTGTCTGGGGGGGTGTGACCTTAACTGTCTGGGTGGTGTGTGACCTTAACTGTCTGGGTGGGATGTGACCTTAACTGTCTGGGTGGTGTGTGACCTTAACTGTCTGGGTGGGATGTGACCTTAACTGTCTGGGTGGTGTGTGACCTTAACTGTCTGGGTGGGGTGTGACCTTAACTGTCTGGGTGGGTGTGACCTTAACTGTCTGGGTGGGGTGTGACCTTAACTGTCTGGGTGGGGTGTGACCTTAACTGTCTGGTGGGGGTGTGACCTTAACTGTCTGGGTGGGATGTGACCTTAACTGTCTGGGTGGGATGTGACCTTAACTGTCTGGGTGGGTGTGACCTTAACTGTCTGGGTGGGTGTGACCTTAACTGTCTGGGTGGGTGTGACCTTAACTGTCTGGGGGTGTGACCTTAACTGTCTGGGTGGTGTGTGACCTTAACTGTCTGGGTGGGATGTGACCTTAACTGTCTGGGTGGGGTGTGACCTTAACTGTCTGGGTGGGATGTGACCTTAACTGTCTGGGTGGGATGTGACCTTAACTGTCTGGGTGGGTGTGACCTTAACTGTCTGGGTGGGATGTGACCTTAACTGTCTGGGTGGGTGTGACCTTAACTGTCTGGGTGGGTGTGACCTTAACTGTCTGGGTGGGATGTGACCTTAACTGTCTGGGTGGGATGTGACCTTAACTGTCTGGGTGGGATGTGACCTTAACTGTCTGGGTGGTGTGTGACCTTAACTGTCTGGGTGGGATGTGACCTTAACTGTCTGGGTGGGTGTGACCTTAACTGTCTGGGTGGGATGTGACCTTAACTGTCTGGGGGTTGTGACCTTAACTGTCTGGTGGGATGTGACCTTAACTGTCTGGGTGGTGTGACCTTAACTGTCTGGGTGGATGTGACCTTAACTGTCTGGGTGGGGTGTGACCTTAACTGTCTGGGTGGGATGTGACCTTAACTGTCTGGGTGGGATGTGACCTTAACTGTCTGGGTGGGGTGTGACCTTAACTGTCTGGGTGGGTGTGACCTTAACTGTCTGGGTGGGTGTGACCTTAACTGTCTGGGTGGGATGTGACCTTAACTGTCTGGGTGGGGTGTGACCTTAACTGTCTGGGTGGGATGTGACCTTAACTGTCTGGGTGGGTGTGACCTTAACTGTCTGGGTGGGATGTGACCTTAACTGTCTGGGTGGGTGTGACCTTAACTGTCTGGGTGGGATGTGACCTTAACTGTCTGGGTGGGATGTGACCTTAACTGTCTGGGTGGGATGTGACCTTAACTGTCTGGGTGGATGTGACCTTAACTGTCTGGGTGGGATGTGACCTTAACTGTCTGGGTGGGTGTGACCTTAACTGTCTGGGTGGGGTGTGACCTTAACTGTCTGGGTGGGATGTGACCTTAACTGTCTGGGTGGTGTGACCTTAACTGTCTGGGGGGATGTGACCTTAACTGTCTGGGTGGGTGTGACCTTAACTGTCTGGGTGGGATGTGACCTTAACTGTCTGGGTGGGGTGTGACCTTAACTGTCTGGGTGGGATGTGACCTTAACTGTCTGGGTGGGTGTGACCTTAACTGTCTGGGTGGGTGTGACCTTAACTGTCTGGGTGGGTGTGACCTTAACTGTCTGGGTGGGTGTGACCTTAACTGTCTGGGTGGGTGTGACCTTAACTGTCTGGGTGGGTGTGACCTTAACTGTCGGGTGGGTGTGACCTTAACTGTCTGGGTGGGATGTGACCTTAACTGTCTGGGTGGGTGTGACCTTAACTGTCTGGGTGGGATGTGACCTTAACTGTCTGGGTGGGGTGTGACCTTAACTGTCTGGGTGGGATGTGACCTTAACTGTCTGGGTGGGTGTGACCTTAACTGTCTGGGTGGGATGTGACCTTAACTGTCTGGGTGGGTGTGACCTTAACTGTCTGGGTGGGTGTGACCTTAACTGTCTGGGTGGGTGTGACCTTAACTGTCTGGGTGGGATGTGACCTTAACTGTCTGGGTGGGTGTGACCTTAACTGTCTGGGTGGTGTGTGACCTTAACTGTCTGGGTGGGATGTGACCTTAACTGTCTGGGTGGGTGTGACCTTAACTGTCTGGGTGGGATGTGACCTTAACTGTCTGGGTGGGATGTGACCTTAACTGTCTGGGTGGGTGTGACCTTAACTGTCTGGGTGGGATGTGACCTTAACTGTCTGGGTGGGTGTGACCTTAACTGTCTGTGGGTGTGTGACCTTAACTGTCTGGGTGGGATGTGACCTTAACTGTCTGGGTGGTGTGTGACCTTAACTGTCTGGGTGGGATGTGACCTTAACTGTCTGGGTGGGGTGTGACCTTAACTGTCGGGGGGATGTGACCTTAACTGTCTGGGTGGGGTGTGACCTTAACTGTCTGGGTGGGATGTGACCTTAACTGTCTGGGTGGTGTGTGACCTTAACTGTCTGGGTGGGATGTGACCTTAACTGTCTGGGTGGGATGTGACCTTAACTGTCTGGGTGGGATGTGACCTTAACTGTCTGGGTGGGATGTGACCTTAACTGTCTGGGGGGATGTGACCTTAACTGTCTGGGTGGTGTGTGACCTTAACTGTCTGGGTGGTGTGTGACCTTAACTGTCTGGGGGTGTGTGACCTTAACTGTCTGGGTGGGATGTGACCTTAACTGTCTGGGTGGTGGGTGTGACCTTAACTGTCTGGGTGGGATGTGACCTTAACTGTCTGGGTGGGGTGTGACCTTAACTGTCTGGGTGGGATGTGACCTTAACTGTCTGGGTGGGTGTGACCTTAACTGTCTGGGTGGGTGTGACCTTAACTGTCTGGGTGGTGTGTGACCTTAACTGTCTGGGTGGGTGTGACCTTAACTGTCTGGGTGGGTGTGACCTTAACTGTCTGGGGGGATGTGACCTTAACTGTCTGGGTGGGTGTGACCTAACTGTCTGGGTGGGGTGTGACCTTAACTGTCTGGGTGGGTGTGACCTTAACTGTCTGGGTGGGTGTGACCTTAACTGTCTGGGTGGTGTGTGACCTTAACTGTCTGGGTGGGATGTGACCTTAACTGTCTGGGTGGGTGTGACCTTAACTGTCTGGGTGGGATGTGACCTTAACTGTCTGGGTGTGTGTGACCTTAACTGTCTGGGGGGTGTGACCTTAACTGTCTGGGTGGGTGTGACCTTAACTGTCTGGGTGGGATGTGACCTTAACTGTCTGGGTGGGTGTGACCTTAACTGTCTGGGTGGGTGTGACCTTAACTGTCTGGGTGGTGTGTGACCTTAACTGTCTGGGTGGGTGTGACCTTAACTGTCTGGGTGGGTGTGACCTTAACTGTCTGGGGGTGTGTGACCTTAACTGTCTGGGTGGGATGTGACCTTAACTGTCTGGGTGGGGTGTGACCTTAACTGTCTGGGTGGGATGTGACCTTAACTGTCTGGGTGGGTGTGACCTTAACTGTCTGGGTGGGGTGTGACCTTAACTGTCTGGGTGGTGTGACCTTAACTGTCTGGGTGGGTGTGACCTTAACTGTCTGGGTGGGTGTGACCTTAACTGTCTGGGTGGGATGTGACCTTAACTGTCTGGGTGGGTGTGACCTTAACTGTCTGGGTGGGATGTGACCTTAACTGTCTGGTGGGGTGTGACCTTAACTGTCTGGGTGGGATGTGACCTTAACTGTCTGGGTGGGGTGTGACCTTAACTGTCTGGGTGGGTGTGACCTTAACTGTCTGGGTGGTGTGACCTTAACTGTCTGGGTGGGATGTGACCTTAACTGTCTGGGTGGGATGTGACCTTAACTGTCTGGGTGGGATGTGACCTTAACTGTCTGGGTGGGTGTGTGACCTTAACTGTCTGGGTGGGTGTGACCTTAACTGTCTGGGGGGGTGTGACCTTAACTGTCTGGGTGGGTGTGACCTTAACTGTCTGGGTGGGTGTGACCTTAACTGTCTGGGTGGTGTGTGACCTTAACTGTCTGGGGGGATGTGACCTTAACTGTCTGGGTGGGTGTGACCTTAACTGTCTGGGTGGGATGTGACCTTAACTGTCTGGGTGGTGTGTGACCTTAACTGTCTGGGTGGGTGTGACCTTAACTGTCTGGGTGGTGTGTGACCTTAACTGTCTGGGTGGGATGTGACCTTAACTGTCTGGGTGGGTGTGACCTTAACTGTCTGGGTGGGATGTGACCTTAACTGTCTGGGTGGGTGTGACCTTAACTGTCTGGGTGGGATGTGACCTTAACTGTCTGGGTGGGGTGTGACCTTAACTGTCTGGGTGGGTGTGACCTTAACTGTCTGGGTGTGGTGTGACCTTAACTGTCTGGGTGGGATGTGACCTTAACTGTCTGGGTGGGTGTGACCTTAACTGTCTGGGTGGGATGTGACCTTAACTGTCTGGGTGGGTGTGACCTTAACTGTCTGGGTGGGATGTGACCTTAACTGTCTGGGTGGGTGTGACCTTAACTGTCTGGGTGGGTGTGACCTTAACTGTCTGGGTGGGTGTGACCTTAACTGTCTGGGTGGGTGTGACCTTAACTGTCTGGGTGGGATGTGACCTTAACTGTCTGGGTGGTGTGACCTTAACTGTCTGGGTGGGATGTGACCTTAACTGTCTGGGTGGGATGTGACCTTAACTGTCTGGGTGGGTGTGACCTTAACTGTCTGGGTGGGTGTGACCTTAACTGTCTGGGTGGGTGTGACCTTAACTGTCTGGGTGGGATGTGACCTTAACTGTCTGGGTGGGTGTGACCTTAACTGTCTGGTGGGATGTGACCTTAACTGTCTGGGGGGTGTGACCTTAACTGTCTGGGTGGGATGTGACCTTAACTGTCTGGGTGGGTGTGACCTTAACTGTCTGGGTGGGTGTGACCTTAACTGTCTGGGTGGGATGTGACCTTAACTGTCTGGGTGGGGTGTGACCTTAACTGTCTGGGTGGGTGTGACCTTAACTGTCTGGGTGGGTGTGACCTTAACTGTCTGGGTGGGATGTGACCTTAACTGTCTGGGTGGGTGTGACCTTAACTGTCTGGGTGGGATGTGACCTTAACTGTCTGGGTGGGATGTGACCTTAACTGTCTGGGTGGGTGTGACCTTAACTGTCTGGGTGGGATGTGACCTTAACTGTCTGGGGGGTGTGACCTTAACTGTCTGGGTGGTGTGACCTTAACTGTCTGGGTGGGTGTGACCTTAACTGTCTGGGTGGGATGTGACCTTAACTGTCTGGGTGGTGTGTGACCTTAACTGTCTGGGTGGATGTGACCTTAACTGTCTGGGTGGGTGTGACCTTAACTGTCTGGGTGGATGTGACCTTAACTGTCTGGGTGGGTGTGACCTTAACTGTCTGGGTGGGTGTGACCTTAACTGTCTGGGTGGGATGTGACCTTAACTGTCTGGGGGGTGTGACCTTAACTGTCTGGGTGGGTGTGACCTTAACTGTCTGGGTGGGATGTGACCTTAACTGTCTGGGTGGTGTGACCTTAACTGTCTGGGTGGGATGTGACCTTAACTGTCTGGGTGGGTGTGACCTTAACTGTCTGGGTGGGTGTGACCTTAACTGTCTGGGTGGGTGTGACCTTAACTGTCTGGGTGGGATGTGACCTTAACTGTCTGGGTGGGTGTGACCTTAACTGTCTGGGTGGGTGTGACCTTAACTGTCTGGGTGGTGTGTGACCTTAACTGTCTGGGTGGGTGTGACCTTAACTGTCTGGGTGGTGTGACCTTAACTGTCTGGGTGGGATGTGACCTTAACTGTCTGGGTGGTGTGTGACCTTAACTGTCTGGGTGGGTGTGACCTTAACTGTCTGGGTGGGTGTGACCTTAACTGTCTGGGTGGGGTGTGACCTTAACTGTCTGGGTGGGTGTGACCTTAACTGTCTGGGTGGGATGTGACCTTAACTGTCTGGGTGGGTGTGACCTTAACTGTCTGGGTGGTGTGTGACCTTAACTGTCTGGGTGGTGTGTGACCTTAACTGTCTGGGTGGGGTGTGACCTTAACTGTCTGGGTGGGTGTGACCTTAACTGTCTGGGTGGTGTGTGACCTTAACTGTCTGGGTGGGATGTGACCTTAACTGTCTGGGTGGGTGTGACCTTAACTGTATGGGTGGGATGTGACCTTAACTGTCTGGGTGGTGTGTGACCTTAACTGTCTGGGTGGGATGTGACCTTAACTGTCTGGGTGGTGTGTGACCTAACTGTCTGGGTGGGGTGTGACCTTAACTGTCTGGGTGGGTGTGACCTTAACTGTCTGGGTGGGATGTGACCTTAACTGTCTGGGTGGGTGTGACCTTAACTGTCTGGGTGGGTGTGACCTTAACTGTCTGGGTGGGGTGTGACCTTAACTGTCTGGGTGGGATGTGACCTTAACTGTCTGGGTGGGGTGTGACCTTAACTGTCTGGGTGGGATGTGACCTTAACTGTCTGGGTGGTGTGACCTTAACTGTCTGGGTGGGTGTGACCTTAACTGTCTGGGTGGGTGTGACCTTAACTGTCTGGGTGGGATGTGACCTTAACTGTCTGGGTGGGTGTGACCTTAACTGTCTGGGTGGTGTGTGACCTTAACTGTCTGGGTGGGTGTGACCTTAACTGTCTGGGTGGTGTGTGACCTTAACTGTCTGGGTGGGTGTGACCTTAACTGTCTGGGTGGTGTGTGACCTTAACTGTCTGGGTGGGATGTGACCTTAACTGTCTGGGGGTGTGACCTTAACTGTCTGGGTGGGATGTGACCTTAACTGTCTGGGTGGGTGTGACCTTAACTGTCTGGGGGGTGTGACCTTAACTGTCTGGGTGGGTGTGACCTTAACTGTCTGGGTGGGATGTGACCTTAACTGTCTGGGTGGGTGTGACCTTAACTGTCTGGGTGGGATGTGACCTTAACTGTCTGGGTGGTGTGACCTTAACTGTCTGGGTGGGATGTGACCTTAACTGTCTGGGTGGGTGTGACCTTAACTGTCTGGGTGGTGTGTGACCTTAACTGTCTGGGTGGGTGTGACCTTAACTGTCTGGGTGGGTGTGACCTTAACTGTCTGGGTGGGATGTGACCTTAACTGTCTGGGTGGGTGTGACCTTAACTGTCTGGGTGGGTGTGACCTTAACTGTCTGGGTGGGATGTGACCTTAACTGTCTGGGTGGGTGTGACCTTAACTGTCTGGGTGGTGTGTGACCTTAACTGTCTGGGTGGGATGTGACCTTAACTGTCTGGGTGGGTGTGACCTTAACTGTCTGGGTGGGATGTGACCTTAACTGTCTGGGTGGGATGTGACCTTAACTGTCTGGGTGGGTGTGACCTTAACTGTCTGGGTGGGATGTGACCTTAACTGTCTGGGTGGTGTGTGACCTTAACTGTCTGGGTGGGATGTGACCTTAACTGTCTGGGTGGGTGTGACCTTAACTGTCTGGGTGGGATGTGACCTTAACTGTCTGGGTGGGTGTGACCTTAACTGTCTGGGGGGATGTGACCTTAACTGTCTGGGGGTGTGTGACCTTAACTGTCTGGGTGGATGTGACCTTAACTGTCTGGGTGGGATGTGACCTTAACTGTCTGGGTGGGATGTGACCTTAACTGTCTGGGTGGGATGTGACCTTAACTGTCTGGGTGGGTGTGACCTTAACTGTCTGGGTGGTGTGTGACCTTAACTGTCTGGGTGGGTGTGACCTTAACTGTCTGGGTGGGATGTGACCTTAACTGTCTGGGTGGGATGTGACCTTAACTGTCTGGGTGGGATGTGACCTTAACTGTCTGGGTGGGATGTGACCTTAACTGTCTGGGTGGGTGTGACCTTAACTGTCTGGGTGGTGTGTGACCTTAACTGTCTGGGTGGGATGTGACCTTAACTGTCTGGGTGGGATGTGACCTTAACTGTCTGGGTGGGTGTGACCTTAACTGTCTGGGTGGGATGTGACCTTAACTGTCTGGGTGGGTGTGACCTTAACTGTCTGGGTGGGTGTGACTTAACTGTCTGGGTGGGTGTGACCTTAACTGTCTGGGTGGGATGTGACCTTACTGTCTGGGTGGGTGTGACCTTAACTGTCTGGGTGGGATGTGACCTTAACTGTCTGGGTGGGTGTGACCTTAACTGTCTGGGTGGGATGTGACCTTAACTGTCTGGGTGGGTGTGACCTTAACTGTCTGGGTGGGATGTGACCTTAACTGTCTGGGTGGGATGTGACCTTAACTGTCTGGGGGGTGTGACCTTAACTGTCTGGGTGGGATGTGACCTTAACTGTCTGGGTGGGATGTGACCTTAACTGTCTGGGTGGGTGTGACCTTAACTGTCTGGGTGGGTGTGACCTTAACTGTCTGGGTGGGGTGTGACCTTAACTGTCTGGGTGGGATGTGACCTTAACTGTCTGGGTGGGATGTGACCTTAACTGTCTGGGTGGGATGTGACCTTAACTGTCTGGGTGGGGTGTGACCTTAACTGTCTGGGTGGTGTGTGACCTTAACTGTCTGGGTGGGGTGTGACCTTAACTGTCTGGGTGGGATGTGACCTTAACTGTCTGGGTGGTGTGTGACCTTAACTGTCTGGGTGGGATGTGACCTTAACTGTCTGGGTGGGTGTGACCTTAACTGTCTGGGTGGGATGTGACCTTAACTGTCTGGGTGGGTGTGACCTTAACTGTCTGGGTGGGTGTGACCTTAACTGTCTGGGTGGGATGTGACCTTAACTGTCTGGGTGGGTGTGACCTTAACTGTCTGGGTGGGATGTGACCTTAACTGTCTGGGGGATGTGACCTTAACTGTCTGGGTGGGGTGTGACCTTAACTGTCTGGGTGGGTGTGACCTTAACTGTCTGGGTGGGTGTGACCTTAACTGTCTGGGGGGTGTGACCTTAACTGTCTGGGTGGGATGTGACCTTAACTGTCTGGGTGGGATGTGACCTTAACTGTCTGGGTGGGTGTGACCTTAACTGTCTGGGTGGGTGTGACCTTAACTGTCTGGGTGGGATGTGACCTTAACTGTCTGGGTGGTGTGTGACCTTAACTGTCTGGGTGGGATGTGACCTTAACTGTCTGGGTGGTGTGTGACCTTAACTGTCTGGGTGGATGTGACCTTAACTGTCTGGGTGGTGTGTGACCTTAACTGTCTGGGTGGGATGTGACCTTAACTGTCTGGGTGGTATGTGACCTTAACTGTCTGGGTGGGTGTGACCTTAACTCGTCTGGGTGGGTGTGACCTTAACTGTCTGGGTGGGTGTGACCTTAACTGTCTGGGTGGGATGTGACCTTAACTGTCTGAGGTGGGGTGTTGTGACGGTGTGACCTTAACTGTCTGGGTGAGTGATGTGACCTAACTGTCTGGGTGGGTGTGACCTTAACTGTCGGGTGGGTGTGACCTTAACTGTCTGGGTGGTGTGTGACCTTAACTGTCTGGGTGGTGGTGTGACCTTAACTGTCTGGGTGGGGTGTGACCTTAACTGTCTGGGTGGATGTGACCTTAACTGTCTGGGTGGGATGTGACCTTAACTGTCTGGGTGGTTGTGACCTTAACTGTCTGGGTGGTGTTGGACCTAACCTGTCTGGGTGGTGTGTGACCCTTAACTGTCTGGGTGGGGTTGTGACCTCTAACTGTCGGGTGGGAGTGACCTAACTGTCTGGGGGGGTGTGACCTTTAACTGTCTGGGTGGGATGTGACCCTTAACTGTCTGGGTGGTGTGTGACCTTAACTGTCTGGGTGGGATGTGACCTTAACTGTCTGGGTGGGGTGACCTTAACTGTCTGGGTGGGATGTGACCTTAACTGTCTGGGTGGGTGTGTGACCTTAACTGTCTGGGTGGGTGTGACCTTAACTGTCTGGGTGGGTGTGACCTTAACTGTCTGGGTGGGATGTGACCTTAACTGTCTGGGTGGTGTGTGACCTTAACTGTCTGGGTGGGTGTGACCTTAACTGTCTGGGTGGGTGTGACCTTAACTGTCTGGGTGGGATGTGACCTTAACTGTCTGGGTGGGTGTGACCTTAACTGGGTGGGATGTGACCTTAACTGTCTGGGTGGGGTGTGACCTTAACTGTCTGGGTGGGATGTGACCTTAACTGTCTGGGTGGGTGTGACCTTAACTGTCTGGGTGGGATGTGACCTTAACTGTCTGGGTGGGGTGTGACCTTAACTGTCTGGGTGGGATGTGACCTTAACTGTCTGGGTGGGTGTGACCTTAACTGTCTGGGTGGGATGTGACCTTAACTGTCTGGGTGGGTGTGACCTTAACTGTCTGGGTGGGATGTGACCTTAACTGTCTGGGTGGGGTGTGACCTTAACTGTCTGGGTGGGTGTGACCTTAACTGTCTGGGTGGGGTGTGACCTTAACTGTCTGGGTGGGGTGTGACCTTAACTGTCTGGGTGGGTGTGACCTTAACTGTCTGGGTGGGTGTGACCTTAACTGTCTGGGTGGGATGTGACCTTAACTGTCTGGGTGGTGTGTGACCTTAACTGTCTGGGTGGGATGTGACCTTAACTGTCTGGGTGGTGTGTGACCTTAACTGTCTGGGTGGGGATGTGACCTTAACTGTCTGGGTGGGTGTGACCTTAACTGTCTGGGTGGGATGTGACCTTAACTGTCTGGGTGGTGTGACCTTAACTGTCTGGGTGGGTGTGACCTTAACTGTCTGGGTGGTGTGTGACCTTAACTGTCTGGGTGGGTGTGACCTTAACTGTCTGGGTGGGATGTGACCTTAACTGTGTGGGTGGGTGTGACCTTAACTGTCTGGGTGGGTGTGACCTTAACTGTCTGGGTGGGATGTGACCTTAACTGTCTGGGTGGGTGTGACCTTAACTGTCTGGGTGGGTGTGACCTTAACTGTCTGGGTGGGTGTGACCTTAACTGTCTGGGTGGGATGTGACCTTAACTGTCTGGGTGGGTGTGACCTTAACTGTCTGGGTGGGATGTGACCTTAACTGTCTGGGTGGGGTGTGACCTTAACTGTCTGGGTGGGTGTGACCTTAACTGTCTGGGTGGGTGTGACCTTAACTGTCTGGGTGGGATGTGACCTTAACTGTCTGGGTGGGGTGTGACCTTAACTGTCTGGGTGGGATGTGACCTTAACTGTCTGGGGGGTGTGACCTTAACTGTCTGGGTGGGTGTGACCTTAACTGTCTGGGTGGGATGTGACCTTAACTGTCTGGGGGATGTGACCTTAACTGTCTGGGTGGGTGTGACCTTAACTGTCTGGGTGGGATGTGACCTTAACTGTCTGGGTGGGTGTGACCTTAACTGTCTGGGTGGGATGTGACCTTAACTGTCTGGGTGGGGTGTGACCTTAACTGTCTGGGTGGATGTGACCTTAACTGTCTGGGTGGGTGTGACCTTAACTGTCTGGGTGGGATGTGACCTTAACTGTCTGGGTGGGTGTGACCTTAACTGTCTGGGTGGGATGTGACCTTAACTGTCTGGGTGGGATGTGACCTTAACTGTCTGGGTGGGGTGTGACCTTAACTGTCTGGGTGGGTGTGACCTTAACTGTCTGGGTGGGTGTGACCTTAACTGTCTGGGTGGGTGTGACCTTAACTGTCTGGGTGGGTGTGACCTTAACTGTCTGGGTGGGATGTGACCTTAACTGTCTGGGTGGGTGTGACCTTAACTGTCTGGGTGGGATGTGACCTTAACTGTCTGGGTGGGGTGTGACCTTAACTGTTGGGTCGGGTGGGATGTGACCTTAACTGTCTGGGTGGGTGTGACCTTAACTGTCTGGGTGGATGTGACCTTAACTGTCTGGGTGGGATGTGACCTTAACTGTCTGGGTGGGTGTGACCTTAACTGTCTGGGTGGGATGTGACCTTAACTGTCTGGGTGGGATGTGACCTTAACTGTCTGGGTGGTGTGGACCTTAACTGTCTGGGTGGGATGTGACCTTAACTGTCTGGGTGGGTGTGACCTTAACTGTCTGGGTGGGATGTGACCTTAACTGTCTGGGTGGGGTGTGACCTTAACTGTCTGGGTGGGATGTGACCTTAACTGTCTGGGTGGTGTGTGACCTTAACTGTCTGGGTGGGATGTGACCTTAACTGTCTGGGTGGGATGTGACCTTAACTGTCTGGGTGGGATGTGACCTTAACTGTCTGGGTGGGATGTGACCTTAACTGTCTGGGTGGGATGTGACCTTAACTGTCTGGGTGGGTGTGACCTTAACTGTCTGGGTGGGTGTGACCTTAACTGTCTGGGTGGGTGTGACCTTAACTGTCTGGGTGGGTGTGACCTTAACTGTCTGGGTGGGTGTGACCTTAACTGTCTGGGTGGTGTGTGACCTTAACTGTCTGGGTGGGATGTGACCTTAACTGTCTGGGTGGGTGTGACCTTAACTGTCTGGGTGGGATGTGACCTTAACTGTCTGGGTGGTGTGTGACCTTAACTGTCTGGGTGGGTGTGACCTTAACTGTCTGGGTGGTGTGTGACCTTAACTGTCTGGGTGGGTGTGACCTTAACTGTCTGGGTGGGTGTGACCTTAACTGTCTGGGTGGGATGTGTGACCTTAACTGTCTGGGTGGTGTGTGACCTTAACTGTCTGGGTGGGTGTGACCTTAACTGTCTGGGTGGGATGTGACCTTAACTGTCGGGTGGGATGTGACCTTAACTGTCTGGTGGGGTGTGACCTTAACTGTCTGGGTGGGATGTGACCTTAACTGTCTGGGTGGGTGTGACCTTAACTGTCTGGGGGGATGTGACCTTAACTGTCTGGGTGGGTGTGACCTTAACTGTCTGGGTGGGGTGTGACCTTAACTGTCTGGGTGGTGTGTGACCTTAACTGTCTGGGTGGGATGTGACCTTAACTGTCTGGGTGGTGTGTGACCTTAACTGTCTGGGTGGGATGTGACCTTAACTGTCTGGGTGGGTTGTGACTTAACTGTCTGGGTGGGTGTGACCTTAACTGTCTGGGTGGTGTGTGACCTTAACTGTCTGGTGGGATGTGACCTTAACTGTCTGGGTGGGTGTGACCTTAACTGTCTGGGTGGGATGTGACCTTAACTGTCTGGGTGGGATGTGACCTTAACTGTCTGGGTGGGTGTGACCTTAACTGTCTGGGTGGGTGTGACCTTAACTGTCTGGGTGGGATGTGACCTTAACTGTCTGGGTGGGTGTGACCTTAACTGTCTGGGTGGGTGTGACCTTAACTGTCTGGGTGGGTGTGTGACCTTAACTGTCTGGGTGGGATGTGACCTTAACTGTCTGGGTGTGGGTGTGACCTTAACTGTCTGGGTGGGATGTGACCTTAACTGTCTGTGGGTGTGTGACCTTAACTGTCTGGGTGGGGTGTGACCTTAACTGTCTGGGTGGGATGTGACCTTAACTGTCTGGGTGGGTGTGACCTTAACTGTCTGGGTGGGTGTGACCTTAACTGTCTGGGTGGTGTGACCTTAACTGTCTGGGTGGTGTGTGACCTTAACTGTCTGGGTGGGGTGTGACCTTAACTGTCTGGGGGGATGTGACCTTAACTGTCGGGTGGTGTGTGACCTTAACTGTCTGGGTGGGATGTGACCTTAACTGTCTGGGTGGGTGTGACCTTAACTGTCTGGGTGGGATGTGACCTTAACTGTCTGGGTGGGTGTGACCTTAACTGTCTGGGTGGGTGTGACCTTAACTGTCTGGGTGGTGTGTGACCTTAACTGTCTGGGTGGTGTGACCTTAACTGTCTGGGTGGGTGTGACCTAAACTGTCTGGGTGGGATGTGACCTTAACTGTCTGGGTGGGTGTGACCTTAACTGTCTGGGGGGGTGTGACCTTAACTGTCTGGGTGGGTGTGACCTTAACTGTCTGGGTGGGTGTGACCTTAACTGTCTGGGTGGGTGTGACCTTAACTGTCTGGGTGGGTGTGACCTTAACTGTCTGGGTGGGATGTGACCTTAACTGTCTGGGTGGGGTGTGACCTTAACTGTCTGGGTGGGATGTGACCTTAACTGTCTGGGTGGGTGTGACCTTAACTGTCTGGGTGGGTGTGACCTTAACTGTCTGGGTGGGTGTGACCTTAACTGTCTGGGTGGGTGTGACCTTAACTGTCTGGGTGGGATGTGACCTTAACTGTCTGGGTGGGGTGTGACCTTAACTGTCTGGGTGGGTGTGACCTTAACTGTCTGGGTGGGGTGTGACCTTAACTGTCTGGGTGGGTGTGACCTTAACTGTCTGGGTGGGTGTGACCTTAACTGTCTGGGTGGTGTGTGACCTTAACTGTCTGGGTGGGATGTGACCTTAACTGTCTGGGTGGTGTGT
>NC_091161.1:140800-174859 GCF_040958095.1 Procambarus clarkii | reverse complement strand
CTCTCTCTCTCTCTCTCTCTCTCTCTCTCTCTCTCGCTCTCTCTCTTATCTCTCTTCTCTCTCTCTCTCTTCTCTCTCTTCTCGAACTGTGAAGAAGAGGAAAATCCTGTGGCAAAATTCGACCATTTTTCCAAGTTTTTTATGCTTCATAAGGTGTGGGTTCCCAGCTGTCGCTGCATACTCAGTAATGGTCTCACATATGTAGTATGTGTGGATTTAGAATCCTCTTATTTTAGATTTTTAAATGACGTTCTTTTGTTTGGTAACTTCCCATATGGTGCTAATGATGTCCTGTTCACATTAGCTTGTGGTGTTAGTGTTTGGATAATTTCTACTCTCGGATGATCATATGTCGTGATTGTAGGTGTTGTGTGGTGGTGATGTGTAGTAACGGTAGGTGTTGTGTGGTGGTGATGTGTAGTGACGGTAGGTGCTGTGTGGTGATGTGTAGTGAAGGTGGGTGTTGTTTGGTGGTGATGTGTAGTGATGGTAGGTATTGTGTGGTGGTAATGTGTAGTGATGATAGGTGTTGTGTGGTGGGATGTGTAGTGACGGTAGGTGTTGTGTGGTGGTGATGTGTAGTCAGGATAGTTGTTGTGTGGTGGTGTTCTGTAGTGACGGTAGGTGTTGTGTGGTGGTGATGTGTAGTGATGGTGGTGGGTGTTCTGTGGTGGTGGTGATGAAAATTTAAGTATTTATGGAAGATGGCTACAGTTACGAGGCTGGTCGTTACAGTATAGATGGTTACAGTGTTTCAGGTTTGTGAAGTAAGTACGGTTACAATGATGAGGGTTGTCATTAGTTAAGACGATTACTGTGGTGAAGATAGTGCGATGTGCGTAGTATGTTGTAAAGTTACAGTGATGAAACTATGGTATAATAAAGATGATTACAATGAAGATATTGTGTGTACTGAAAATGATTATTGTGAAGTTTTTGTGTGTAGTTAAGATGGTTACAGTGAAGATAGTGTGTAGTGAAGATGGTTACAGTAAAAAATAGTGTGTAATGAAAATAGTGTGCAGTGATGATAGAGTGTAGTGAAGATGGTTACTATGAAGATAGTGTGTAGTGAAGAGTTACAGTATAGTGTGTGTAGTGATGATAGTGTGTAGTGAAGATGGTTACTGTGAAGATAGTTACAGTATAGTGGTGTGTGTGTGTGTGTAGTGAAGATGGTTACAGTATTGTGTGAAGACGGTTACAGTATTGTGTATGTAGTGAAGATGGTTACATTATAGTGTGTGTTGTGAAGATGGTTACAGTATAGTGTGTGTAGTGAAGGGTTACATTATAGTGTGTGTGTTGTGAAGATGGTTACAGTATAGTGTGTGTAGTAAGGATGGTTACATTATAATGTGTATTGTGAAGATGGATACAGTGTAGTGAAGATGGTTACGTTATAGTGTGTGTGTTGAAGATGGTTACAGTATAGTGTGTGAATTGAAGATTGTTACATTATAGTTTGTGTTGTGAAGATAGTTACAGAACAGTGTGTGTTGTGAAGATGGTAACAGTATAGTGGTGTTGTGAAGATGGTAACAGTATAGTGTGTGTTGTAAAGATGGTTACATTATAGTGTGTGGAGTGAAGATGGTTATAGTATAGTGTGTGGAGTGAAGATGGTTACAGTATAGTGTGTGGAGTGAAGATGGTTACAGAATAGTGTGTGTAGTGAAGATGGTTGCAGTGAGGATATAATGTGTTTACTCACCTAGTTGTGCTTGAGGGGGTTCAGCTCTGCTCTTGCGGAGCAAGAGTTCTTTCCCTCTTTCCTAAACACCCAACTCGATATGCCCAGTCCTCGAGGACGTGCATCTGACTGATGATATTTTCTTAGAAGCGGACAGACTTGGTTTTCTTCTGGTGGCAGCCATCGTCGCCGGAGACCTTTTCCTTCTCCATACTGACCAGCCGCTTCACACTATCAAGAACCTAAAGATACTTCTAGTAATAATATACCAGATGCAAGATTATAGTCATGCTAATAGTTCGACTGGTCTATTAAGTGCGATGCCCAGTAGTAATGTACTCACATCATACTCTCTCTCTCTCTCTCTCTCTCTCTCTCTCTCTCTCTCTCTCTCTCTCTCTCTCTCTCTCTCTCTCTCTCTCTCTCTCTCTCTCTCTCTCTCTCTCTCTCTCTCTTCTCTCGAAGCTGAGAGAGAGAGAATCCTGTGGCAAAATTTCGACCATTTTTCCAAGTTTTTTTTATGCTTCATAAGGCGTGGGTTCCCAGCTGTCGCTGCATACTCAGGTAATGGTCTCACATAGTAGTATGTGTGGATTTAGAATCCTCTTATTTTAGATTTTTAAATGACGTTCTTTTGTTTGGTAACTTCCCATATGGTGCTAATGATGTCCTGTTCACATTAGCTTGTGGTGTTTAGTGTTTGGATAATTTCTACTCTCGGATGATCATATGTCGTGATTGTAGGTGTTGTGTGGTGGTGATGTGTAGTAACGGTAGGTGTTGTGTGGTGGTGATGTGTAGTGACGGTAGGTGCTGTGTGGTGGTGATGTGTAGTGAAGGTGGGTGTTGTTTGGTGGTGATGTGTAGTGGTAGGTATTGTGTGGTGGTAATGTGTAGTGATGATAGGTGTTGTGGTGTGTGATGTGTAGTGACGGTAGGTGTTGTGTGGTGGTGATGTGTAGTCAGGATAGTTGTTGTGTGGTGGTGTTCTGTAGTGACGGTAGGTGTTGTGTGGTGGTGATGTGTAGTGATGGGGGGTGTTCTGTGGTGGTGGTGATGAAAATTTAAGTATTTATGGAGATGGCTACAGTTACGAGGCTGGTCGTTACAGTATAGATGGTTACAGTGTTTCAGGTTGTGTGAAGTAAGTACGGTTACAATGATGAGGGTTGTCATTAGTTAAGACGATTACTTGGTGAAGATAGTGCGATAGTGCGTAGTATGTTGTAAAGTTACAGTGATGAAACTATGGTATAATAAAGATGATTACAATGAAGATATTGGTGTACTGAAAATGATTATTGTGAAGTTTTTGTGTGTAGTTAAGATGGTTTACAGTGAATATAGTGTAGTGAAGATGGTTACAGTAAAAAATAGTGTGTAATGAAAATAGTGTGCAGTGATGATAGAGTGTAGTGAAGATGGTTACTATGAAGATAGTGTGTAGTGAAGAGTTACAGTATAGTGTGTGTAGTGATGATAGTGTGTAGTGAAGATGGTTACTGTGAAGATAGTTACAGTAGTGTGTGTGTGTGTGTGTGTGTAGTGAAGATGGTTACAGTATTGTGTGAAGACGTTACAGTATTGTGTATGTAGTGAAGATGGTTACATTATAGTGTGTGTTGTGAAGATGGTTACAGTATAGTGTGTGTAGTGAAGATGGTTACATTATAGTGTGTGTGTTGTTGTGAAGATGGTTACAGTATAGTGTGTGTAGTAAGGATGGTTACATTATAATGTGTATTGTGAAGATGGATACAGTGTAGTGAAGATGGTTACGTTATAGTGTGTGTTGTGAAGATGGTTACAGTATAGTGTGTGAATTGAAGATTGTTACATTATAGTTTGTGTTGTGAAGATAGTTACAGAACAGTGTGTGTTGTGAAGATGGTAACAGTATAGTGTGTGTTGTGAAGATGGTAACAGTATAGTGTGTGTTGTAAAGATGGTTACATTATAGTGTGTGGAGTGAAGATGGTTATAGTATAGTGTGTGGAGTGAAGATGGTTACAGTATAGTGTGTGGAGTGAAGATGGTTACAGAATAGTGTGTGTAGTGAAGATGGTTGCAGTGAGGATATAATGTGTGTACTCACCTAGTTGTGCTTGAGGGGGTTCAGCTCTGCTCTTGCGGAGCAAGAGTTCTTTCCCTCTTTCCTAAACACCCAACTCTCGTATGCCCAGTCCTCGAGGACGTGCATCTGACTGATGATATTTTCTTAGAAGCGGACAGACTTGGTTTTCTTCTGGTGGCAGCCATCGTCGCCGGAGACCTTTTCCTTCTCCATACTGACCAGGCCGCTTCACACTATCAAGAACCTAAAGAATACTTCTAGTAATAATATACCAGATGCAAGAATTATAGTCATGCTAATAGTTCGACTGGTCTATTAAGTGCGATGCCCAGTAGTAATGTACTCACATCATACTCTCTCTCTCTCTCTCTCTCTCTCTCTCTCTCTCTCTCTCTCTCTCTCTCTCTCTCTCTCTCTCTCTCTCTCTCTCTCTCTCTCTCTCTCTCTCTCTCTCTCTCTCTCTCTCCTCTCTCTCTCTCTCTCTCTCTCTCTCTCTCTCTCTCTCTCTCTCTCTCTCTCTCTCCTCTCTCTCTCTCTCTCTCTCTCTCTCTCTCTCTCTCTCTCTCTCTCTCTCTCTCTCTCTCTCTCTCTCTCTCTCTCTCTCTCTCTCTCTCTCTCTCTCTCTCTCTCTTCCTCTCTCCTCTCTCTCTCTCTCTCTCTCTCTCTCTCTCTCTCTCTCTCTCTCTCTCTCTCTCCTCTCTCTCTCTCTCTCTCTCTCTCTCTCTCTCTCTCTCTCTCTCTCTCTCTCTCTCTTTCTCTTTACTCTTTCGAAGCTGAAGGAATTAATCCTGTGGCAAAATTTCGACCATTTTTCCAAGTTTTTTTTATGCTTCATAAGGTGTGGGTTCCCAGCTGTCGCTGCATACTCAGGTAATGGTCTCACATATGTAGTATGTGTGGATTTAGAATCCTCTTATTTTAGATTTTTAAATGACGTTCTTTTGTTTGGTAACTTCCCATATGGTGCTAATGATGTCCTGTTCACATTAGCTTGTGGTGTTTAGTGTTTGGATAATTTCTACTCTCGGATGATCATATGTCGTGATTGTAGGTGTTGTGTGGTGGTGATGTGTAGTAACGGTAGGTGTTGTGTGGTGGTGATGTGTAGTGACGGTAGGTGCTGTGTGGTGGTGATGTGTAGTGAAGGTGGGTGTTGTTTGGTGGTGATGTGTAGTGATGGTAGGTATTGTGTGGTGGTAATGTGTAGTGATGATAGGTGTTGTGTGGTGGTGATGTGTAGTGACGGTAGGTGTTGTGTGGTGGTGATGTGTAGTCAGGATAGTTGTTGTGTGGTGGTGTTCTGTAGTGACGGTAGGTGTTGTGTGGTGGTGATGTGTAGTGATGGTGGTGGGTGTTCTGTGGTGGTGGTGATGAAAATTTAAGTATTTATGGAAGATGGCTACAGTTACGAGGCTGGTCGTTACAGTATAGATGGTTACAGTGTTTCAGGTTGTGTGAAGTAAGTACGGTTACAATGATGAGGGTTGTCATTAGTTAAGACGATTACTGTGGTGAAGATAGTGCGATAGTGCGTAGTATGTTGTAAAGTTACAGTGATGAAACTATGGTATAATAAAGATGATTACAATGAAGATATTGTGTGTACTGAAAATGATTATTGTGAAGTTTTTGTGTGTAGTTAAGATGGTTACAGTGAAGATAGTGTGTAGTGAAGATGGTTACAGTAAAAAATAGTGTGTAATGAAAATAGTGTGCAGTGATGATAGAGTGTAGTGAAGATGGTTACTATGAAGATAGTGTGTAGTGAAGAGTTACAGTATAGTGTGTGTAGTGATGATAGTGTGTAGTGAAGATGGTTACTGTGAAGATAGTTACAGTATAGTGTGTGTGTGTGTGTGTAGTGAAGATGGTTACAGTATTGTGTGAAGACGGTTACAGTATTGTGTATGTAGTGAAGATGGTTACATTATAGTGTGTGTTGTGAAGATGGTTACAGTATAGTGTGTGTAGTGAAGATGGTTACATTATAGTGTGTGTGTTGTGAAGATGGTTACAGTATAGTGTGTGTAGTAAGGATGGTTACATTATAATGTGTATTGTGAAGATGGATACAGTGTAGTGAAGATGGTTACGTTATAGTGTGTGTTGTGAAGATGGTTACAGTATAGTGTGTGAATTGAAGATTGTTACATTATAGTTTGTGTTGTGAAGATAGTTACAGAACAGTGTGTGTTGTGAAGATGGTAACAGTATAGTGTGTGTTGTGAAGATGGTAACAGTATAGTGTGTGTTGTAAAGATGGTTACATTATAGTGTGTGGAGTGAAGATGGTTATAGTATAGTGTGTGGAGTGAAGATGGTTACAGTATAGTGTGTGGAGTGAAGATGGTTACAGAATAGTGTGTGTAGTGAAGATGGTTGCAGTGAGGATATAATGTGTGTACTCACCTAGTTGTGCTTGAGGGGGTTCAGCTCTGCTCTTGCGGAGCAAGAGTTCTTTCCCTCTTTCCTAAACACCCAACTCTCGTATGCCCAGTCCTCGAGGACGTGCATCTGACTGATGATATTTTCTTAGAAGCGGACAGACTTGGTTTTCTTCTGGTGGCAGCCATCGTCGCCGGAGACCTTTTCCTTCTCCATACTGACCAGGCCGCTTCACACTATCAAGAACCTAAAGAATACTTCTAGTAATAATATACCAGATGCAAGAATTATAGTCATGCTAATAGTTCGACTGGTCTATTAAGTGCGATGCCCAGTAGTAATGTACTCACATCATACTCTCTCTCTCTCTCTCTCTCTCTCTCTCTCTCTCTCTCTCTCTCTCTCTCTCTCTCTCTCTCTCTCTCTCTCTCTCTCTCTCTCTCTCTCTCTCTCTCTCTCTCTCTCTCTCTCTCTCTCTCTCTCTCTCTCTCTCTCTCTCTCTCTCTCTCTCTCTCTCTCTCTCTCTCTCTCTCTTTCTCTTTTTCAACAAGTCTTTGACTCGAAGCTGAAGACTCTTAATTGTGGAATTAATCCTGTGGCAAAATTTCGACCATTTTTCCAAGTTTTTTTTATGCTTCATAAGGTGTGGGTTCCCAGCTGTCGCTGCATACTCAGGTAATGGTCTCACATATGTAGTATGTGTGGATTTAGAATCCTCTTATTTTAGATTTTTAAATGACGTTCTTTTGTTTGGTAACTTCCCATATGGTGCTAATGATGTCCTGTTCACATTAGCTTGTGGTGTTTAGTGTTTGGATAATTTCTACTCTCGGATGATCATATGTCGTGATTGTAGGTGTTGTGTGGTGGTGATGTGTAGTAACGGTAGGTGTTGTGTGGTGGTGATGTGTAGTGACGGTAGGTGCTGTGTGGTGGTGATGTGTAGTGAAGGTGGGTGTTGTTTGGTGGTGATGTGTAGTGATGGTAGGTATTGTGTGGTGGTAATGTGTAGTGATGATAGGTGTTGTGTGGTGGTGATGTGTAGTGACGGTAGGTGTTGTGTGGTGGTGATGTGTAGTCAGGATAGTTGTTGTGTGGTGGTGTTCTGTAGTGACGGTAGGTGTTGTGTGGTGGTGATGTGTAGTGATGGTGGTGGGTGTTCTGTGGTGGTGGTGATGAAAATTTAAGTATTTATGGAAGATGGCTACAGTTACGAGGCTGGTCGTTACAGTATAGATGGTTACAGTGTTTCAGGTTGTGTGAAGTAAGTACGGTTACAATGATGAGGGTTGTCATTAGTTAAGACGATTACTGTGGTGAAGATAGTGCGATAGTGCGTAGTATGTTGTAAAGTTACAGTGATGAAACTATGGTATAATAAAGATGATTACAATGAAGATATTGTGTGTACTGAAAATGATTATTGTGAAGTTTTTGTGTGTAGTTAAGATGGTTACAGTGAAGATAGTGTGTAGTGAAGATGGTTACAGTAAAAAATAGTGTGTAATGAAAATAGTGTGCAGTGATGATAGAGTGTAGTGAAGATGGTTACTATGAAGATAGTGTGTAGTGAAGAGTTACAGTATAGTGTGTGTAGTGATGATAGTGTGTAGTGAAGATGGTTACTGTGAAGATAGTTACAGTATAGTGTGTGTGTGTGTGTGTGTAGTGAAGATGGTTACAGTATTGTGTGAAGACGGTTACAGTATTGTGTATGTAGTGAAGATGGTTACATTATAGTGTGTGTTGTGAAGATGGTTACAGTATAGTGTGTGTAGTGAAGATGGTTACATTATAGTGTGTGTGTTGTGAAGATGGTTACAGTATAGTGTGTGTAGTAAGGATGGTTACATTATAATGTGTATTGTGAAGATGGATACAGTGTAGTGAAGATGGTTACGTTATAGTGTGTGTTGTGAAGATGGTTACAGTATAGTGTGTGAATTGAAGATTGTTACATTATAGTTTGTGTTGTGAAGATAGTTACAGAACAGTGTGTGTTGTGAAGATGGTAACAGTATAGTGTGTGTTGTGAAGATGGTAACAGTATAGTGTGTGTTGTAAAGATGGTTACATTATAGTGTGTGGAGTGAAGATGGTTATAGTATAGTGTGTGGAGTGAAGATGGTTACAGTATAGTGTGTGGAGTGAAGATGGTTACAGAATAGTGTGTGTAGTGAAGATGGTTGCAGTGAGGATATAATGTGTGTACTCACCTAGTTGTGCTTGAGGGGGTTCAGCTCTGCTCTTGCGGAGCAAGAGTTCTTTCCCTCTTTCCTAAACACCCAACTCTCGTATGCCCAGTCCTCGAGGACGTGCATCTGACTGATGATATTTTCTTAGAAGCGGACAGACTTGGTTTTCTTCTGGTGGCAGCCATCGTCGCCGGAGACCTTTTCCTTCTCCATACTGACCAGGCCGCTTCACACTATCAAGAACCTAAAGAATACTTCTAGTAATAATATACCAGATGCAAGAATTATAGTCATGCTAATAGTTCGACTGGTCTATTAAGTGCGATGCCCAGTAGTAATGTACTCACATCATACTCTCTCTCTCTCTCTCTCTCCCTCTCTCTCTCTCTGTCTCTCTCTCTCTCTCTCTCTCTCTCTCTCTCTCTCTTCCTCTCTCTCTCTCCTCTCTCTCTCTCTCTCTCTCTCTCTCTCTCTCTCTCTCTCTCTTCTCTTTTTCAACAAGTCTTTGACTCGAAGCTGAAGACCTTAATTGTGGAATTAATCCTGTGGACAAATTTCGACCATTTTTCCAAGTTTTTTTTATGCTTTCATAAGGTGTGGGTTCCCAGCTGTCGCTGCATACTCAGGTAATGGTCTCACATATGTAGTATGTGTGGATTTAGAATCCTCATATTTTAGATTATTAAATGACGTTCTTTTGTTTTGTAACTTCCCATATGGTGCTAATGATGTCCTGTTCACATTAGCTTGTGGTGTTTAGTGTTTGGATAATTTCTACTCTCGGATGATCATATGTCGTGGATTGTAGGTGTTGTGTGGTGATGATGTGTAGTAACGGTAGGTGTTGTGTGGTGGTGATGTGTAGTGACCGGTAGGTGCTGTGTGGTGGTGATGTGTAGTGAAGGTGGGTGTTGTTTGGTGGTGATGTGTAGTGATGGTAGGTATTGTGTGGTGGTAATGTGTAGTGATGATAGGTGTTGTGTGGTGGTGATGTGTAGTGACGGTAGGTGTTGTGTGGTGGTGATGTGTAGTCAGGATAGTTGTTGTGTGGTGGTGTTCTGTAGTGACGGTAGGTGTTGTGTGGTGGTGATGTGTAGTGATGGTGGTGGGTGTTCTGTGGTGGTGGTGATGAAAATTTAAGTATTTATGGAAGATGGCTACAGTTACGAGGCTGGTCGTTACAGTATAGATGGTTACAGTGTTTTCAGGTTGTGTGAAGTAAGTACGGTTACAATGATGAGGGTTTGTCATTAGTTAAGACGATTACTGTGGTGAAGATAGTGCGATAGTGCGTAGTATGTTGTAAAGTTACAGTGATGAAACTATGGTATAATAAAGATGATTACAATGAAGATACTGTGTGTACTGAAATGATTATTGTGAAGTTTTTGTGTGTAGTTAAGATGGTTACAGTGAAGATAGTGTGTAGTGAAGATGGTTACAGTAAAAAATAGTGTGTAATGAAAATAGTGTGCAGTGATGATAGAGTGTAGTGAAGATGGTTTACTATGAAGATAGTGTGTAGTGAAGAGTTACAGTATAGTGTGTGTAGTGATGATAGTGTGTAGTGAAGATGGTTACTGTGAAGATAGTTACAGTATAGTGTGTGTGTGTGTGTGTGTAGTGAAGATGGTTACAGTATTGTGTGAAGACGGTTACAGTATTGTGTATGTAGTGAAGATGGTTACATTATAGTGTGTGTTGTGAAGATGGTTACAGTATAGTGTGTGTAGTGAAGATGGTTACATTATAGTGTGTGTGTTGTGAAGATGGTTACAGTATAGTGTGTGTAGTAAGGATGGTTACATTATAATGTGTATTGTGAAGATGGATACAGTGTAGTGAAGATGGTTACGTTATAGTGTGTGTTGTGAAGATGGTTACAGTATAGTGTGTGAATTGAAGATTGTTACATTATAGTTTGTGTTGTGAAGATAGTTACAGAACAGTGTGTGTTGTGAAGATGGTAACAGTATAGTGTGTGTTGTGAAGATGGTAACAGTATAGTGTGTGTTGTAAAGATGGTTACATTATAGTGTGTGGAGTGAAGATGGTTATAGTATAGTGTGTGGAGTGAAGATGGTTACAGTATAGTGTGTGGAGTGAAGATGGTTACAGAATAGTGTGTGTAGTGAAGATGGTTGCAGTGAGGATATAATGTGTGTACTCACCTAGTTGTGCTTGAGGGGGTTCAGCTCTGCTCTTGCGGAGCAAGAGTTCTTTCCCTCTTTCCTAAACACCCAACTCTCGTATGCCCAGTCCTCGAGGACGTGCATCTGACTGATGATATTTTCTTAGAAGCGGACAGACTTGGTTTTCTTCTGGTGGCAGCCATCGTCGCCGGAGACCTTTTCCTTCCTCCCATACTGACCAGGCCGCTTCACACTATCAAGAACCTAAAGAATACTTCTAGTAATAATATACCAGATGCAAGAATTATAGTCATGCTAATAGTTCGACTGGTCTATTAAGTGCGATGCCAGTAGTAATGTACTCACATCATACTCTCTCTCTCTCTCTCTCTCTCTCTCTCTCTCTCTCTCTCTCTCTCTCTCTCTCTCTCTCTCTCTCTCTCTCTCTCTCTCTCTCTCTCTCTCTCTCTCTCTCTCTCTCTCTCCTCTCTCTCTCTCTCTCTCTCTCTCTCTCTCTCTCTCTCTCTCTCTCTCTCTCTCTCTCTTTCTCTTTTTCAACAAGTCTTTGACTCGAAGCTGAAGACTCTTAATTGTGGAATTAATCCTGTGGCAAAATTTCGACCATTTTTCCAAGTTTTTTTTATGCTTCATAAGGTGTGGGTTCCCAGCTGTCGCTGCATACTCAGGTAATGGTCTCACATATGTAGTATGTGTGGATTTAGAATCCTCTTATTTTAGATTTTTAAATGACGTTCTTTTGTTTGGTAACTTCCCATATGGTGCTAATGATGTCCTGTTCACATTAGCTTGTGGTGTTTAGTGTTTGGATAATTTCTACTCTCGGATGATCATATGTCGTGATTGTAGGTGTTGTGTGGTGGTGATGTGTAGTAACGGTAGGTGTTGTGTGGTGGTGATGTGTAGTGACGGTAGCTGCTGTGTGGTGGTGATGTGTAGTGAAGGTGGGTGTTGTTTGGTGGTGATGTGTAGTGATGGTAGGTATTGTGTGGTGGTAATGTGTAGTGATGATAGGTGTTGTGTGGTGGTGATGTGTAGTGACGGTAGGTGTTGTGTGGTGGTGATGTGTAGTCAGGATAGTTGTTGTGTGGTGGTGTTCTGTAGTGACGGTAGGTGTTGTGTGGTGGTGATGTGTAGTGATGGTGGTGGGTGTTCTGTGGTGGTGGTGATGAAAATTTAAGTATTTATGGAAGATGGCTACAGTTACGAGGCTGGTCGTTACAGTATAGATGGTTACAGTGTTTCAGGTTGTGTGAAGTAAGTACGGTTACAATGATGAGGGTTGTCATTAGTTAAGACGATTACTGTGGTGAAGATAGTGCGATAGTGCGTAGTATGTTGTAAAGTTACAGTGATGAAACTATGGTATAATAAAGATGATTACAATGAAGATATTGTGTGTACTGAAAATGATTATTGTGAAGTTTTTGTGTGTAGTTAAGATGGTTACAGTGAAGATAGTGTGTAGTGAAGATGGTTACAGTAAAAAATAGTGTGTAATGAAAATAGTGTGCAGTGATGATAGAGTGTAGTGAAGATGGTTACTATGAAGATAGTGTGTAGTGAAGAGTTACAGTATAGTGTGTGTAGTGATGATAGTGTGTAGTGAAGATGGTTACTGTGAAGATAGTTACAGTATAGTGTGTGTGTGTGTGTGTGTAGTGAAGATGGTTACAGTATTGTGTGAAGACGGTTACAGTATTGTGTATGTAGTGAAGATGGTTACATTATAGTGTGTGTTCTGAAGATGGTTACAGTATAGTGTGTGTAGTGAAGATGGTTACATTATAGTGTGTGTGTTGTGAAGATGGTTACAGTATAGTGTGTGTAGTAAGGATGGTTACATTATAATGTGTATTGTGAAGATGGATACAGTGTAGTGAAGATGGTTACGTTATAGTGTGTGTTGTGAAGATGGTTACAGTATAGTGTGTGAATTGAAGATTGTTACATTATAGTTTGTGTTGTGAAGATAGTTACAGAACAGTGTGTGTTGTGAAGATGGTAACAGTATAGTGTGTGTTGTGAAGATGGTAACAGTATAGTGTGTGTTGTAAAGATGGTTACATTATAGTGTGTGGAGTGAAGATGGTTATAGTATAGTGTGTGGAGTGAAGATGGTTACAGTATAGTGTGTGGAGTGAAGATGGTTACAGAATAGTGTGTGTAGTGAAGATGGTTGCAGTGAGGATATAATGTGTGTACTGTTGGGGTTTCCACCTCTCTATTATTCTCTACCCTTACTCTGGGGTGAGCAATAGTTATGCTCAAGATAACTCACCGTAGCCCTGCGGGTCTTCCCTCGATCCTCACGGCGCCACTGCACGCCAGGAGAGTCTCCCAGTCAATCTTAACGGCCTCTAATTAAGAAAGAGTGAGAACACGACTCGTGCACATCGACTGTCGTGTGCCCTCCCCAACAATAGGGCTCTACGGTTATTCACAAGATCGCCAACTGGTGTTTAAGGTGGCCAGTAACACCATCAGTGGACTGGTGTATTTAGTGGTAGCCTTGGCAAGGACACACTCAAAAAAATCAGGAATCAGGCAGGTACTTATTGTTATCACTCTATGTTTACCAGTATAATATAGCCACAAGATCAATGGAGGGGATGATATAAACACAAAGATAGTTTTGTATTTTACTTAAAATGTATGAAAGATGTCACAAGGCCACACAATAATCGATAAATCAACTGATCCTGACGCGGCCGGAAATTCCCACGGATATTATGTGATCATAAGATGGCAACATCTCCCTTCCTCATCAAGTGTCAAGAACAGCTGATCGCAATGGCCGACGCGCGGAAGCTCTTTGCTTGTTTTCTAGATTCACGCGCACTGATCCTTTAAATTCTCCAATATTACTTTGAACTCGCACACATGATATTGGCTACAACCGCACGTATCACTTGGTTACACTGTACTCAGGCTCAAACAGTCTTTTCTATAATCAATGCTATAATGATTCACTGTTCTGGCTTTACACTGTTATTCATCCAACAATATATTATGAAATATTAACACGGGAGTTTTCAGTACTTTCTCTCGTGGGCGATAACGCAATAATTCACTGTACTCACAAATGATTATTCACTGAATGAACATAGACATATATATGGTATATAAATCAATCATCAATACATGGAAAATAAATAGTTTCTGGGCACATAGCCTAACCTCCACATACTGGCATAATCTTATATATCATTTACCACTATATGTTCATATCAAAATCTATAGAAAGATATACACAACACAGTAAATTTATCACTGGTTCCTGGTGCCTGTACACACCAATAATCAACATAAATAATACAAGTACTCTTGATAGTACTGTCTAGCACCCTGGTGCTTTACCGTGACATAGGTGAGACTTGCTCACGACATATAAAATCTTCAGGCTAGATAATATAGCCAAATAATATAGCTCACTAAAGGGGAATGGGGAGGGAACTAGAACCACCTACTTCACCCTATCCTCCGATGAGAGTCGAGATGTAGCTCCTGGTCCTCGTGTCGGGAACGCCCCCACACTACACGTCGTCGTGTCCTACCAGAGCCTCTCGTCGTCCCACCGTTTAGCGCGTCGTCTCCGTGCCTCCTCACTGCAGGTCCGTCCTCCTTCTTGACTTATTGAAGGTTGGAGTCGGTCTCCTGGCCGTCGTCTTCTCCCAGCAACGGCTGTCGCCTACGTCTCAGCTACAGTCGTTCGGTTTCCCCAAATAGTCCTCTCTTCCTCAGCTACCCAGTGGCTCTGTCAGCCACTACGCTGTCACAAACTGGTGAATTGCCACAGACGTCAATATACGTCACTGCACGGCTTCACTGCTACTGGCACAGTACCTGACTGGAGCACTTGTTGCTCAAATAACCGTCAATTCCCTCTTCTGGTTCAACACATGAACTAGGGAAGACTTCTCAGAGTACTGGCGGACTTCAGGTGACGCGTAAATCCACGGTAGTGGGAAACAGCTGTCCGACAGATAGGACCACTCGTCGCACGTCCGACCTCTATGACGTGTCGTGTCTGACTGATGGCGCCAGCCCGGCGCGCTGGCCGGACCCCCTTCCTTCGTGACGTCACTTTCGCCACGGGAGGTTTTCATTGGCTCCCGGTGCCACACTTCTGTCGGTGACCAATCCGGTGCCACTGACGTCACACGGTTTTGGCGGGAGATCAGAGAGGTAAGCGCCATCTTGGCTCCCTAAAGGGCCTATACCACAGGCCAAAATATTACTATTTCGCAAATTTCTCGGCTCTCCGAGAACACTTCACTCTCTCCCATATATCAAATTGTAGCCTGCAACGTAGAGAACGCTTGGGAAAAGTAGACATGACTCTTACTGCAGGCGTGGGAGAATTATAAGGGGGGGAACTCCGTCACATACCCCTCCCCTTAAAATAAGAGTCATGTCTGGTTAGTGTATGCGGGATAGGGCGTCCGCTACTACGTTTTCCTTCCCTTTGATGTGCTTGATCCTTGTCAGACTCTCAGTGCGGGTGAGACTGGTGCCGTCCGCCCTGGACCACTTACTTTCCTCCTCCGGGAGTTCTCGTTTCCTCGGTACACACAGAATCGTCTTCCGCTGGGTTTCTCGGGTATTCGTTCCGTCCTGCTTGGCGGCTCTTCCTTCTACAGTGAAGAAAGGTCTCAGGCGGTCTGCGCGACACACCTGTTTCTTTCGGGGTCCATCCGGCTTCCCAATCTCGTACGACACTGGACCCAACCGTCGCAGCACTCGGTATGCTCTCTTGAACCGCGACCTGGTCACTCTACCTTTACCTGGCAGCACAACCAATACTTTGGATCCGGCCTGAACATTCCTCTGCGCAGCTCTCCTGTTGTACCACTCCGACATCTTACGTTGCGCCTTCTTCAGGAGTTTCCTAGCCAGTTTCTTCGCTCGAGTGAGACGTTCTCTGAACTTCTGGACATATTTATTCACCGTTCCCACGGTTGCTCCTGGCGTCCATCGTTCCTTCAGCATGAATAGCATGGCATATATAATATATATAAACGGAAAGTAAGCCTTCTCAGGACCCACACGGCCTCCTTCGGCCTTACTAACCAATTCGGGGAACTCCTCTTGCTGTAACTCTCCGAGACGAGTGCGGTTTACCCCTGGAGAACTGGTGAGTGTCACCTGCAACTCACCATTCGGGCTACTCTCGCCCTCCACTCGTTCTCTGGGTCCTACGCAGAGGTGATCTGTTCCCAGGCTGTCAGTCGACTCCTCAGCCCCATCAGATCCACAACCTCCTGGTTCTTCGCGTTGTCTCGGTGTCACAGTACAAACTGGTATCGCCACCGGTGCGATTCCCTTCTCGTCCCCACAGGCGTTCAAATCTTCGCCTGTCTCCTCGTGTTGTTCTGGGCACTCTTCGCCTTTCACGAGATGCGGGAGGACGTATCCTCCACATGCGTCATTCCCCAAGATGACCTGCGCCTCCATCTTGGGCATTGATGTACAGACTCCCACCACTAGGGTCTGGCAGCCATAGTCGGAATCTAAAGTTACCTGGTGTAGGGGCATCCTCACTGGGCCTCCCACAGTGGTCACACTTGCTACCCCCACACTGGTACTTTCGTAACCCTCGGGGAACAGGGTCTCACTCACCAGGGTAAAATCGGCCCCAGTGTCTCTTAAGATCTTCACAGGGATGGGGTCTGCGTCCCCCATCCTTACGGTTCCTTGACACACGAATGGGTGAACTTGCTTCTCCCCATTTAGCACGGGTTCATCCCGCACTCCCTCGGCCCTCTGGTCCTCGAACATCACTAAAGCAACGTGTCCCCGCTGCTTAGGGCGTCTGCATTCCCGCGCGACGTGTCCGGGTATTCCGCAGTTGTAGCAGCGGCCCCTCGGCGGAGACCATCCGCCACCGCTCGCCTTAGCACTGCCTCCAGAGGCCGTCGCACCCTGTGTCTTTCCCGAACCGCTTGTTGACTCCTTGGTCGCAACAACAGCTCCCGAGCTCTCCGCATGGTTCTTCTTGATCGGTTCTACAGCACCTTTTGTTCCTCGGGTGTTCCAACTTGAGAAATGGGACTTGGGAGAACTCGTTCCTGCCCTCCATCCATCCGTCCTTCTATAACTCCGATCGTTTCCGACGTATGCGGGTGGTCGGTTCTGTCCCTCTCGGCGTGGGCGTAGGGCTTCCTCTAGCATGTCGGCCCGGTCGGCTGCGGCCCTCAGGTCCTTTATGTCCGCCTCCTTTACCCTCATCCTGATCTCAGGAGAGAGCACGGACATAAACTTTTCCATGGCCATTAGTTCCTTGACCTCTTCGACCGACCTTGCTTCTTCAGAGTCCAGCCACTTAAGGAGCTTTCTTTCAATGTCCCTCGCCGTCTCCGCATACGATTTTCCTGGCAACCGGGTACATTCTCTAAACCTCTTTCTGTAACACTCTGGCGTGAGTTTAAAGGAACGGAGCACAGCTCGTTTTACCGCATCGTAGTTAGTGCATTCTTGGAAGTCGAGCATAGTGAAGGCTTGGCGAGCTTCCCCTGTGAGCCTCCCTTGGACCAACTCCGCCCACTCCGCCCTCGGCCACCTCTTCATAGCAGCAACTCTCTCAAAGTGATCGAAGAAACTTTCGGCTTCACTAGGCACAAAGACCGGCAGGTCTCGTTCCCTCACTCGTCGGTCTTCCTGTGGCGGGGCAGGGGCACCTAGTCCCAGTTCAGCTCGCTTCAGCTCCACCTCCTGGTTGGCTTCTATTTCCATTTGTCTCAGCCTAACTTCTTGCTCTCGTTCTTCCCTGCGTAGCTGTGCTTCTCGTTCTTGCTCTTCCCGGCGCAGCTGTGCTTCTCGCTCCTGTTCTTCCCGGCGCAGCTGTGCTTCTCGCTCCTGTTCTTCCCGGCGCAGCTGTGCTTCTCGCTCCTCACGCTCCATCTGTGCTTCTCGCTCCTGTTCTTCTTTGCGCAGCTGTGCTTCTTCTCTCCTCAGCTGCGCTTCTGCTTCCCGCTCTTCCTTGCGCTGTTGTGCCTCTTCTCTCCTCAGCTGCGCTTCTCGCTCTTCTCTGCGCTGCTGTGCTTCTTCTCTCCTCAGCTGCGCTTCTCGCTCTTCTCTGCGCTGCTGTGCTTCCAGCTGCAGCTTCATTATTTCCAGCTTAATGCTGTGCCTGCTGCCGCTGGATCCCCTGCTGCTTCCACCAATACTCAGGTGTTCACCCTCACTGGCAGGTGTTTGGGGCCGTTCCTCCCCCAAAGCTTCGCCTCGAGCCTTTAGCTGAGCCATTATCTCTAGTCTTCTTTCACCAACTCGGGCAGATTTCAGCTTTATTCCAAAATGATCCGCTATAGCCTGTAACTGTGCCTTGGTGCACTCTTCCAGCACCTGTTCGTCTCTAGAGTCAATAAACCTCGCTACTTTATCATCCTCCATCTTGTGCTACGAGTGATAACCTTCACCTGATCTCTAACACCACTGCCAAGTACCACTGCAACCTTTACTCCGATCCTAATCCTGGCGAGGTCGCCAATGTTGGGGTTTCCACCTCTCTATTATTCTCTACCCTTACTCTGGGGTGAGCAATAGTTATGCTCAAGATAACTCACCGTAGCCCTGCGGGTCTTCCCTCGATCCTCACGGCGCCACTGCACGCCAGGAGAGTCTCCCAGTCAATCTTAACGGCCTCTAATTAAGAAAGAGTGAGAACACGACTCGTGCACATCGACTGTCGTGTGCCCTCCCCAACAATAGGGCTCTACGGTTATTCACAAGATCGCCAGCTGGTGTTTAAGGTGGCCAGTAACACCATCAGTGGACTGGTGTATTTAGTGGTAGCCTTGGCAAGGACACACTCAAAAAAATCAGGAATCAGGCAGGTACTTATTGTTATCACTCTATGTTTACCAGTATAATATAGCCACAAGATCAATGGAGGGGATGATATAAACACAAAGATAGTTTTGTATTTTACTTAAAATGTATGAAAGATGTCACAAGGCCACACAATAATCGATAAATCAACTGATCCTGACGCGGCCGGAAATTCCCACGGATATTATGTGATCATAAGATGGCAACATCTCCCTTCCTCATCAAGTGTCAAGAACAGCTGATCGCAATGGCCGACGCGCGGAAGCTCTTTGCTTGTTTTCTAGATTCACGCGCACTGATCCTTTAAATTCTCCAATATTACTTTGAACTCGCACACATGATATTGGCTACAACCGCACGTATCACTTGGTTACACTGTACTCAGGCTCAAACAGTCTTTTCTATAATCAATGCTATAATGATTCACTGTTCTGGCTTTACACTGTTATTCATCCAACAATATATTATGAAATATTAACACGGGAGTTTTCAGTACTTTCTCTCGTGGGCGATAACGCAATAATTCACTGTACTCACAAATGATTATTCACTGAATGAACATAGACATATATATGGTATATAAATCAATCATCAATACATGGAAAATAAATAGTTTCTGGGCACATAGCCTAACCTCCACATACTGGCATAATCTTATATATCATTTACCACTATATGTTCATATCAAAATCTATAGAAAGATATACACAACACAGTAAATTTATCACTGGTTCCTGGTGCCTGTACACACCAATAATCAACATAAATAATACAAGTACTCTTGATAGTACTGTCTAGCACCCTGGTGCTTTACCGTGACATAGGTGAGACTTGCTCACGACATATAAAATCTTCAGGCTAGATAATATAGCCAAATAATATAGCTCACTAAAGGGGAATGGGGAGGGAACTAGAACCACCTACTTCACCCTATCCTCCGATGAGAGTCGAGATGTAGCTCCTGGTCCTCGTGTCGGGAACGCCCCCACACTACACGTCGTCGTGTCCTACCAGAGCCTCTCGTCGTCCCACCGTTTAGCGCGTCGTCTCCGTGCCTCCTCACTGCAGGTCCGTCCTCCTTCTTGACTTATTGAAGGTTGGAGTCGGTCTCCTGGCCGTCGTCTTCTCCCAGCAACGGCTGTCGCCTACGTCTCAGCTACAGTCGTTCGGTTTCCCCAAATAGTCCTCTCTTCCTCAGCTACCCAGTGGCTCTGTCAGCCACTACGCTGTCACAAACTGGTGAATTGCCACAGACGTCAATATACGTCACTGCACGGCTTCACTGCTACTGGCACAGTACCTGACTGGAGCACTTGTTGCTCAAATAACCGTCAATTCCCTCTTCTGGTTCAACACATGAACTAGGGAAGACTTCTCAGAGTACTGGCGGACTTCAGGTGACGCGTAAATCCACGGTAGTGGGAAACAGCTGTCCGACAGATAGGACCACTCGTCGCACGTCCGACCTCTATGACGTGTCGTGTCTGACTGATGGCGCCAGCCCGGCGCGCTGGCCGGACCCCCTTCCTTCGTGACGTCACTTTCGCCACGGGAGGTTTTCATTGGCTCCCGGTGCCACACTGCTGTCGGTGACCAATCCGGTGCCACTGACGTCACACGGTTTTGGCGGGAGATCAGAGAGGTAAGCGCCATCTTGGCTCCCTAAAGGGCCTATACCACAGGCCAAAATATTACTATTTCGCAAATTTCTCGGCTCTCCGAGAACACTTCACTCTCTCCCATATATCAAATTGTAGCCTGCAACGTAGAGAACGCTTGGGAAAAGTAGACATGACTCTTACTGCAGGCGTGGGAGAATTATAAGGGGGGGAACTCCGTCACAGTACTCACCTAGTTGTGCTTGAGGGGGTTCAGCTCTGCTCTTGCGGAGCAAGAGTTCTTTCCCTCTTTCCTAAACACCCAACTCTCGTATGCCCAGTCCTCGAGGACGTGCATCTGACTGATGATATTTTCTTAGAAGCGGACAGACTTGGTTTTCTTCTGGTGGCAGCCATCGTCGCCGGAGACCTTTTCCTTCTCCATACTGACCAGGCCGCTTCACACTATCAAGAACCTAAAGAATACTTCTAGTAATAATATACCAGATGCAAGAATTATAGTCATGCTAATAGTTCGACTGGTCTATTAAGTGCGATGCCCAGTAGTAATGTACTCACATCATACTCTCTCTCTCTCTCTCTCTCTCTCTCTCTCTCTCTCTCTCTCTCTCTCTCTCTCTCTCTCTCTCTCTCTCTCTCTTCTCTCTCTCTCTCTCTCTCTCTCTCTCTCTCTCTCTCTCTCTCTCTCTCTCTCTCTCTCTCTCTCTCTCTCTCTCTCTCTCTCTCTCTCTCTCTCTCTCTCTCTCTCTCTCTCTTTCTTTCTCTTTTTCAACAAGTCTTTGACTCGAAGCTGAAGACTCTTAATTGTGGAATTAATCCTGTGGCAAAATTTCGACCATTTTTCCAAGTTTTTTTTATGCTTCATAAGGTGTGGGTTCCCAGCTGTCGCTGCATACTCAGGTAATGGTCTCACATATGTAGTATGTGTGGATTTAGAATCCTCTTATTTTAGATTTTTAAATGACGTTCTTTTGTTTGGTAACTTCCCATATGGTGCTAATGATGTCCTGTTCACATTAGCTTGTGGTGTTTAGTGTTTGGATAATTTCTACTCTCGGATGATCATATGTCGTGATTGTAGGTGTTGTGTGGAGGTGATGTGTAGTAACGGTAGGTGTTGTGTGGTGGTGATGTGTAGTGACGGTAGGTGCTGTGTGGTGGTGATGTGTAGTGAAGGTGGGTGTTGTTTGGTGGTGATGTGTAGTGATGGTAGGTATTGTGTGGTGGTAATGTGTAGTGATGATAGGTGTTGTGTGGTGGTGATGTGTAGTGACGGTAGGTGTTGTGTGGTGGTGATGTGTAGTCAGGATAGTTGTTGTGTGGTGGTGTTCTGTAGTGACGGTAGGTGTTGTGTGGTGGTGATGTGTAGTGATGGTGGTGGGTGTTCTGTGGTGGTGGTGATGAAAATTTAAGTATTTATGGAAGATGGCTACAGTTACGAGGCTGGTCGTTACAGTATAGATGGTTACAGTGTTTCAGGTTGTGTGAAGTAAGTACGGTTACAATGATGAGGGTTGTCATTAGTTAAGACGATTACTGTGGTGAAGATAGTGCGATAGTGCGTAGTATATTGTAAAGTTACAGTGATGAAACTATGGTATAATAAAGATGATTACAATGAAGATATTGTGTGTACTGAAAATGATTATTGTGAAGTTTTTGTGTGTAGTTAAGATGGTTACAGTGAAGATAGTGTGTAGTGAAGATGGTTACAGTAAAAAATAGTGTGTAATGAAAATAGTGTGCAGTGATGATAGAGTGTAGTGAAGATGGTTACTATGAAGATAGTGTGTAGTGAAGAGTTACAGTATAGTGTGTGTAGTGATGATAGTGTGTAGTGAAGATGGTTACTGTGAAGATAGTTACAGTATAGTGTGTGTGGTGTGTGTGTGTAGTGAAGATGGTTACAGTATTGTGTGAAGACGGTTACAGTATTGTGTATGTAGTGAAGATGGTTACATTATAGTGTGTGTTGTGAAGATGGTTACAGTATAGTGTGTGTAGTGAAGATGGTTACATTATAGTGTGTGTGTTGTGAAGATGGTTACAGTATAGTGTGTGTAGTAAGGATGGTTACATTATAATGTGTATTGTGAAGATGGATACAGTGTAGTGAAGATGGTTACGTTATAGTGTGTGTTGTGAAGATGGTTACAGTATAGTGTGTGAATTGAAGATTGTTACATTATAGTTTGTGTTGTGAAGATAGTTACAGAACAGTGTGTGTTGTGAAGATGGTAACAGTATAGTGTGTGTTGTGAAGATGGTAACAGTATAGTGTGTGTTGTAAAGATGGTTACATTATAGTGTGTGGAGTGAAGATGGTTATAGTATAGTGGGTGGAGTGAAGATGGTTACAGTATAGTGTGTGGAGTGAAGATGGTTACAGAATAGTGTGTGTAGTGAAGATGGTTGCAGTGAGGATATAATGTGTGTACTCACCTAGTTGTGCTTGAGGGGGTTCAGCTCTGCTCTTGCGGAGCAAGAGTTCTTTCCCTCTTTCCTAAACACCCAACTCTCGTATGCCCAGTCCTCGAGGACGTGCATCTGACTGATGATATTTTCTTAGAAGCGGACAGACTTGGTTTTCTTCTGGTGGCAGCCATCGTCGCCGGAGACCTTTTCCTTCTCCATACTGACCAGGCCGCTTCACACTATCAAGAACCTAAAGAATACTTCTAGTAATAATATACCAGATGCAAGAATTATAGTCATGCTAATAGTTCGACTGGTCTATTAAGTGCGATGCACAGTAGTAATGTACTCACATCATACTCTCTCTCTCTCTCTCTCTCTCTCTCTCTCTCTCTCTCTCTCTCTCTCTCTCTCTCTCTCTCTCTCTCTCTCTCTCTCTCTCTCTCTCTCTCTCTCTTTCTCTTTTTCAACAAGTCTTTGACTCGAAGCTGAAGACTCTTAATTGTGGAATTAATCCTGTGGCAAAATTTCGACCATTTTTCCAAGTTTTTTTTATGCTTCATAAAGAGTGGGTTCCCAGCTGTCGCTGCATACTCAGGTAATGGTCTCACATATGTAGTATGTGTGGATTTAGAATCCTCTTATTTTAGATTTTTAAATGACGTTCTTTTGTTTGGTAACTTCCCATATGGTGCTAATGATGTCCTGTTCACATTAGCTTGTGGTGTTTAGTGTTTGGATAATTTCTACTCTCGGATGATCATATGTCGTGATTGTAGGTGTTGTGTGGTGGTGATGTGTAGTAACGGTAGGTGTTGTGTGGTGGTGATGTGTAGTGACGGTAGGTGCTGTGTGGTGGTGATGTGTAGTGAAGGTGGGTGTTGTTTGGTGGTGATGTGTAGTGATGGTAGGTATTGTGTGGTGGTAATGTGTAGTGATGATAGGTGTTGTGTGGTGGTGATGTGTAGTGACTTTAGGTGTTGTGTGGTGGTGATGTGTAGTCAGGATAGTTGTTGTGTGGTGGTGTTCTGTAGTGACGGTAGGTGTTGTGTGGTGGTGATGTGTAGTGATGGTGGTGGGTGTTCTGTGGTGGTGGTGATGAAAATTTAAGTATTTATGGAAGATGGCTACAGTTACGAGGCTGGTCGTTACAGTATAGATGGTTACAGTGTTTCAGGTTGTGTGAAGTAAGTACGGTTACAATGATGAGGGTTGTCATTAGTTAAGACGATTACTGTGGTGAAGATAGTGCGATAGTGCGTAGTATGTTGTAAAGTTACAGTGATGAAACTATGGTATAATAAAGATGATTACAATGAAGATATTGTGTGTACTGAAAATGATTATTGTGAAGTTTTTGTGTGTAGTTAAGATGGTTACAGTGAAGATAGTGTGTAGTGAAGATGGTTACAGTAAAAAATAGTGTGTAATGAAAATAGTGTGCAGTGATGATAGAGTGTAGTGAAGATGGTTACTATGAAGATAGTGTGTAGTGAAGAGTTACAGTATAGTGTGTGTAGTGATGATAGTGTGTAGTGAAGATGGTTACTGTGAAGATAGTTACAGTATAGTGTGTGTGTGTGTGTGTGTAGTGAAGATGGTTACAGTATTGTGTGAAGACGGTTACAGTATTGTGTATGTAGTGAAGATGGTTACATTATAGTGTGTGTTGTGAAGATGGTTACAGTATAGTGTGTGTAGTGAAGATGGTTACATTATAGTGTGTGTGTTGTGAAGATGGTTACAGTATAGTGTGTGTAGTAAGGATGGTTACATTATAATGTGTATTGTGAAGATGGATACAGTGTAGTGAAGATGGTTACGTTATAGTGTGTGTTGTGAAGATGGTTACAGTATAGTGTGTGAATTGAAGATTGTTACATTATAGTTTGTGTTGTGAAGATAGTTACAGAACAGTGTGTGTTGTGAAGATGGTAACAGTATAGTGTGTGTTGTGAAGATGGTAACAGTATAGTGTGTGTTGTAAAGATGGTTACATTATAGTGTGTGGAGTGAAGATGGTTATAGTATAGTGTGTGGAGTGAAGATGGTTACAGTATAGTGTGTGGAGTGAAGATGGTTACAGAATAGTGTGTGTAGTGAAGATGGTTGCAGTGAGGATATAATGTGTGTACTCACCTAGTTGTGCTTGAGGGGGTTCAGCTCTGCTCTTGCGGAGCAAGAGTTCTTTCCCTCTTTCCTAAACACCCAACTCTCGTATGCCCAGTCCTCGAGGACGTGCATCTGACTGATGATATTTTCTTAGAAGCGGACAGACTTGGTTTTCTTCTGGTGGCAGCCATCGTCGCCGGGAGACCTTTTCCTTCTCCATACTGACCAGGCCGCTTCACACTATCAAGAACCTAAAGAATACTTCTAGTAATAATATACCAGATGCAAGAATTATAGTCATGCTAATAGTTCGACTGGTCTATTAAGTGCGATGCCCAGTAGTAATGTACTCACATCATACTCTCTCTCTCTCTCTCTCTCTCTCTCTCTCTCTCTCTCTCTCTCTCTCTCTCTCTCTCTTCTCTCTCTCTCTCTCTCTCTCTCTCTCTCTCTCTCTCTCTCTCGTCTCTCTCTCTCTCTCTCTTTCTCTTTTTCAACAAGTCTTTGACTCGAAGCTGAAGACTCTTAATTGTGGAATTAATCCTGTGGCAAAATTTCGACCATTTTTCCAAGTTTTTTTTATGCTCATAAGGTGTGGGTTCCCAGCTGTCGCTGCATACTCAGGTAATGGTCTCACATATGTAGTATGTGTGGATTTAGAATCCTCTTATTTTAGATTTTTAAATGACGTTCTTTTGTTTGGTAACTTCCCATATGGTGCTAATGATGTCCTGTTCACATTAGCTTGTGGTGTTTAGTGTTTGGATAATTTCTACTCTCGGATGATCATATGTCGTGATTGTAGGTGTTGTGTGGTGGTGATGTGTAGTAACGGTAGGTGTTGTGTGGTGATGATGTGTAGTGACGGTAGGTGCTGTGTGGTGGTGATGTGTAGTGAAGGTGGGTGTTGTTTGGTTGTGATGTGTAGTGATGGTAGGTATTGTGTGGTGGTGATGTGTAGTGATGATAGGTGTTGTGTGGTGGTGATGTGTAGTGACGGTAGGTGTTGTGTGGTGGTGATGTGTAGTCAGGATAGTTGTTGTGTGGTGGTGTTCTGTAGTGACGGTAGGTGTTGTGTGGTGGTGATGTGTAGTGATGGTGGTGGGTGTTCTGTGGTGGTGGTGATGAAAATTAAGTATTTATGGAAGATGGCTACAGTTACGAGGCTGGTCGTTACAGTATAGATGGTTACAGTGTTTCAGGTTTGTGTGAAGTAAGTACGGTTACAATGATGAGGGTTGTCATTAGTTAAGACGATTACTGTGGTGAAGATAGTGCGATAGTGCGTAGTATGTTGTAAAGTTACAGTGATGAAACTATGGTATAATAAAGATGATTACAATGAAGATATGTGTGTACTGAAAATGATTATTGTGAAGTTTTTGTGTGTAGTTAAGATGGTTACAGTGAAGATAGTGTGTAGTGAAGATGGTTACAGTAAAAAATAGTGTGTATGAAAATAGTGTGCAGTGATGATAGAGTGTAGTGAAGATGGTTACTATGAAGATAGTGTGTAGTGAAGAGTTACAGTATAGTGTGTGTAGTGATGATAGTGTGTAGTGAAGATGGTTACTGTGAAGATAGTTACAGTATAGTGTGTGTGTGTGTGTGTGTAGTGAAGAATGGTTACAGTATTGTGTGAAGACGGTTACAGTATTGTGTATGTAGTGAAGATGGTTACATTATAGTGTGTGTTGTGAAGATGGTTACAGTATAGTGTGTGTAGTGAAGATGGTTACATTATAGTGTGTGTGTTGTGAAGATGGTTACAGTATAGTGTGTGTAGTAAGGATGGTTACATTATAATGTGTATTGTGAAGATGGATACAGTGTAGTGAAGATGGTTACGTTATAGTGTGTGTTGTGAAGATGGTTACAGTATAGTGTGTGAATTGAAGATTGTTACATTATAGTTTGTGTTGTGAAGATAGTTACAGAACAGTGTGTGTTGTGAAGATGGTAACAGTATAGTGGTGTGTTGTGAAGATGGTAACAGTATAGTGTGTGTTGTAAAGATGGTTACATTATAGTGTGTGGAGTGAAGATGGTTATAGTATAGTGTGTGGAGTGAAGATGGTTACAGTATAGTGTGTGGAGTGAAGATGGTTACAGAATAGTGTGTGTAGTGAAGATGGTTGCAGTGAGGATATAATGTGTGTACTCACCTAGTTGTGCTTGAGGGGGTTCAGCTCTGCTCTTGCGGAGCAAGAGTTCTTTCCCTCTTTCCTAAACACACCACTCTCGTATGCCCAGTCCTCGAGGACGTGCATCTGACTGATGATATTTTCTTAGACGCGGACAGACTTGGTTTTCTTCTGGTGGCAGCCATCGTCGCCGGAGACCTTTTCCTTCTCCATACTGACCAGGCCCGCTTCACACTATCAAGAACCTAAAGAATACTTCTAGTAATAATATACCAGATGCAAGAATTATAGTCATGCTATAGTTCGACTGGTCTATTAAGTGCGATGCCCAGTAGTAATGTACTCACATCATACTCTCTCTCTCTCTCTCTCTCTCTCTCTCGCTCTCTCTCTCTCTCTCTCTCTCTTCTCTCTCTCTCTCTCTCTCATCTCTCTCTCTTTCTCTCTCTCGTCTCCTCTCTCTCTCTCTCTCTCTCTCTCATCTCTCTCTCTCTCTCTCTCTCTCTCTCTCTCTCTCTCTCTCTCTCTCTCGTCTCTCTCCTCTCTCTCTCTCTCTCTCTCTCTCTTTCTTTCTCTTTTTCAACAAGTCTTTGACTCGAAGCTGAAGACTCTTAATTGTGGAATTAATCCTGTGGCAAAATTTCGACCATTTTTCCAAGTTTTTTTTATGCTTCATAAGGTGTGGGTTCCCAGCTGTCGCTGCATACTCAGGTAATGGTCTCACATATGTAGTATGTGTGGATTTAGAATCCTCTTATTTTAGATTTTTAAATGACGTTCTTTTGTTTGGTAACTTCCCATATGGTGCTAATGATGTCCTGTTCACATTAGCTTGTGGTGTTTAGTGTTTGGATAATTTCTACTCTCGGATGATCATATGTTGTGATTGTAGGTGTTGTGTGGAGGTGATGTGTAGTAACGGTAGGTGTTGTGTGGTGGTGATGTGTAGTGACGGTAGGTGCTGTGTGGTGGTGATGTGTAGTGAAGGTGGGTGTTGTTTGGTGGTGATGTGTAGTGATGGTAGGTATTGTGTGGTGGTAATGTGTAGTGATGATAGGTGTTGTGTGGTGGTGATGTGTAGTGACGGTAGGTGTTGTGTGGTGGTGATGTGTAGTCAGGATAGTTGTTGTGTGGTGGTGTTCTGTAGTGACGGTAGGTGTTGTGTGGTGGTGATGTGTAGTGATGGTGGTGGTGTTCTGTGGTGGTGGTGATGAAAATTTAAGTATTTATGGAAGATGGCTACAGTTACGAGGCTGGTCGTTACAGTATAGATGTTACAGTGTTTCAGGTTGTGTGAAGTAAGTACGGTTACAATGATGAGGGTTGTTCATTAGTTAAGACGATTACTGTGGTGAAGATAGTGCGATAGTGCGTAGTATGTTGTAAAGTTACAGTGATGAAACTATGGTATAATAAAGATGATTACAATGAAGATATTGTGTGTACTGAAAATGATTATTGTGAAGTTTTTGTGTGTAGTTAAGATGGTTACAGTGAAGATAGTGTGTAGTGAAGATGGTTACAGTAAAAAATAGTGTGTAATGAAAATAGTGTGCAGTGATGATAGAGTGTAGTGAAGATGGTTACTATGAAGATAGTGTGTAGTGAAGAGTTACAGTATAGTGTGTGTAGTGATGATAGTGTGTAGTGAAGATGGTTACTGTGAAGATAGTTACAGTATAGTGTGTGTGTGTGTGTGTGTGTAGTGAAGATGGTTTACAGTATTGTGTGAAGACGGTTACAGTATTGTGTATGTAGTGAAGATGGTTACATTATAGTGTGTGTTGTGAAGATGGTTACAGTATAGTGTGTGTAGTGAAGATGGTTACATTATAGGTGTGTGTGTTGTGAAGATGGTTACAGTATAGTGTGTGTAGTAAGGATGGTTACATTATAATTTGTATTGTGAAGATGGATACAGTGTAGTGAAGATGGTTACGTTATAGTGTGTGTTGTGAAGATGGTTACAGTATAGTGTGTGAATTGAAGATTGTTACATTATAGTTTGTGTTGTGAAGATAGTTACAGAACAGTGTGTGTTGTGAAGATGGTAACAGTATAGTGTGTGTTTGTGAAGATGGTAACAGTATAGTGTGTGTTGTAAAGATGGTTACATTATAGTGTGTGGAGTGAAGATGGTTATAGTATAGTGTGTGGAGTGAAGATGGTTACAGTATAGTGTGTGGAGTGAAGATGGTTACAGAATAGTGTGTGTAGTGAAGATGGTTGCAGTGAGGATATAATGTGTGTACTCACCTAGTTGTGCTTGAGGGGGTTCAGCTCTGCTCTTGCGGAGCAAGAGTTCTTTCCCTCTTTCCTAAACACCCAACTCTCGTATGCCCAGTCCTCGAGGACGTGCATCTGACTGATGATATTTTCTTAGAAGGCGGACAGACTTGGTTTTCTTCTGGTGGCAGCCATCGTCGCCGGAGACCTTTTCCTTCTCCATACTGACCAGGCCGCTTCACACTATCAAGAACCTAAAGAATACTTCTAGTAATAATATACCAGATGCAAGAATTATAGTCATGCTAATAGTTCGACTGGTCTATTAAGTGCGATGCCCAGTAGTAATGTACTCACATCATACTCTCTCTCTCTCTCTCTCTCTCTCTCTCTCTCTCTCTCTTCTCGTCTCTCTCTCTCTCTCTTCTTCTTCTCTCTCTCTCTCTCTCTCTCTCTCTCTCTCTCTCTCTCTCTCTCTCTCTCTCTCTCTCTCTCTCTCTCTCTCTCTCCTCTCTCTCTCTCTCTCTCTCTCTTTCTTTCTCTTTTTCAACAAGTCTTTGACTCGAAGCTGAAGACTCTTAATTGTGGAATTAATCCTGTGGCAAAATTTCGACCATTTTTCCAAGTTTTTTTTATGCTTCATAAGGTGTGGGTTCCCAGCTGTCGCTGCATACTCAGGTAATGGTCTCACATATGTAGTATGTGTGGATTTAGAATCCTCTTATTTTAGATTTTTAAATGACGTTCTTTTGTTTGGTAACTTCCCATATGGTGCTAATGATGTCCTGTTCACATTAGCTTGTGGTGTTTAGTGTTTGGATAATTTCTACTCTCGGATGATCATATGTTGTGATTGTAGGTGTTGTGTGGAGGTGATGTGTAGTAACGGTAGGTGTTGTGTGGTGGTGATGTGTAGTGACGGTAGGTGCTGTGTGGTGGTGATGTGTAGTGAAGGTGGGTGTTGTTTGGTGGTGATGTGTAGTGATGGTAGGTATTGTGTGGTGGTAATGTGTAGTGATGATAGGTTGTTGTGTGGTGGTGATGTGTAGTGACGGTAGGTGTTGTGTGGTGGTGATGTGTAGTCAGGATAGTTGTTGTGTGGTGGTGTTCTGTAGTGACGGTAGGTGTTGTGTGGTGGTGATGTGTAGTGATGGTGGTGGGTGTTCTGTGGTGGTGGTGATGAAAATTTAAGTATTTATGGAAGATGGCTACAGTTACGAGGCTGGTCGTTACAGTATAGATGGTTACAGTGTTTCAGGTTGTGTGAAGTAAGTACGGTTACAATGATGAGGGTTGTCATTAGTTAAGACGATTACTGTGGTGAAGATAGTGCGATAGTGCGTAGTATGTTGTAAAGTTACAGTGATGAAACTATGGTATAATAAAGATGATTACAATGAAGATATTGTGTGTACTGAAAATGATTATTGTGAAGTTTTTGTGTGTAGTTAAGATGGTTACAGTGAAGATAGTGTGTAGTGAAGATGGTTACAGTAAAAAATAGTGTGTAATGAAAATAGTGTGCAGTGATGATAGAGTGTAGTGAAGATGGTTACTATGAAGATAGTGTGTAGTGAAGAGTTACAGTATAGTGTGTGTAGTGATGATAGTGTGTAGTGAAGATGGTTACTGTGAAGATAGTTACAGTATAGTGTGTGTGTGTGTGTGTGTGTAGTGAAGATGGTTACAGTATTGTGTGAAGACGGTTACAGTATTGTGTATGTAGTGAAGATGGTTACATTATAGTGTGTGTTGTGAAGATGGTTACAGTATAGTGTGTGTAGTGAAGATGGTTACATTATAGTGTGTGTGTTGTGAAGATGGTTACAGTATAGTGTGTGTAGTAAGGATGGTTACATTATAATTTGTATTGTGAAGATGGATACAGTGTAGTGAAGATGGTTACGTTATAGTGTGTGTTGTGAAGATGGTTACAGTATAGTGTGTGAATTGAAGATTGTTACATTATAGTTTGTGTTGTGAAGATAGTTACAGAACAGTGTGTGTTGTGAAGATGGTAACAGTATAGTGTGTGTTGTGAAGATGGTAACAGTATAGTGTGTGTTGTAAAGATGGTTACATTATAGTGTGTGGAGTGAAGATGGTTTATAGTATAGTGGGTGGAGTGAAGATGGTTACAGTATAGTGTGTGGAGTGAAGATGGTTACAGAATAGTGTGTGTAGTGAAGATGGTTGCAGTGAGGATATAATGTGTGTACTCACCTAGTTGTGCTTGAGGGGGTTCAGCTCTGCTCTTGCGGAGCAAGAGTTCTGTCCCTCTTTCCTAAACACCCAACTCTCGTATGCCCAGTCCTCGAGGACGTGCATCTGACTGATGATATTTTCTTAGAAGCGGACAGACTTGGTTTTCTTCTGGTGGCAGCCATCGTCGCCGGAGACCTTTTCCTTCTCCATACTGACCAGCCGCTTCACACTATCAAGAACCTAAAGAATACTTCTAGTAATAATATACCAGATGCAAGAATTATAGTCATGCTAATAGTTCGACTGGTCTATTAAGTGCGATGCCCAGTAGTAATGTACTCACATCATACTCTCTCTCTCTCTCTCTCTCTCATCTCTCTCTCTCTCTCTCTCTCTCTCTCTCTCTCTCTCTCTCTCTTTCTCTTTTTCAACAAGTCTTTGACTCGAAGCTGAAGACTCTTAATTGTGGAATTAATCCTGTGGCAAAATTTCGACCATTTTTCCAAGTTTTTTTTATGCTTCATAAAGTGTGGGTTTCCCAGCTGTCGCTGCATACTCAGGTAATGGTCTCACATATGTAGTATGTGTGGATTTAGAATCCTCTTATTTTAGATTTTTAAATGACGTTCTTTTGTTTGGTAACTTCCCATATGGTGCTAATGATGTCCTGTTCACATTAGCTTGTGGTGTTTAGTGTTTGGATAATTTCTACTCTCGGATGATCATATGTCGTGATTGTAGGTGTTGTGTGGTGGTGATGTGTAGTAACGGTAGGTGTTGTGTGGTGGTGATGTGTAGTGACGGTAGGTGCTGTGTGGTGGTGATGTGTAGTGAAGGTGGGTGTTGTTTGGTGGTGATGTGTAGTGATGGTAGGTATTGTGTGGTGGTAATGTGTAGTGATGATAGGTGTTGTGTGGTGGTGATGTGTAGTGACTTTAGGTGTTGTGTGGTGGTGAGGTGTAGTCAGGATAGTTGTTGTGTGGTGGTGTTCTGTAGTGACGGTAGGTGTTGTGTGGTGGTGATGTGTAGTGATGGTGGTGGGTGTTCTGTGGTGGTGGTGATGAAAATTTAAGTATTTATGGAAGATGGCTACAGTTACGAGGCTGGTCGTTACAGTATAGATGGTTACAGTGTTTCAGGTTGTGTGAAGTAAGTACGGTTACAATGATGAGGGTTGTCATTAGTTAAGACGATTACTGTGGTGAAGATAGTGCGATAGTGCGTAGTATGTTGTAAAGTTACAGTGATGAAACTATGGTATAATAAAGATGATTTACAATGAGATATTGTGTGTACTGAAAATGATATATTGTGAAGTTTTTGTGTGTAGTTAAGATGGTTACAGTGAAGATAGTGTGTAGTGAAGATGGTTACAGTAAAAAATAGTGTGTAATGAAAATAGTGTGCAGTGATGATAGAGTGTAGTGAAGATGGTTACTATGAAGATAGTGTGTAGTGAAGAGTTACAGTATAGTGTGTGTAGTGATGATAGTGTGTAGTGAAGATGGTTACTGTGAAGATAGTTACAGTATAGTGTGTGTGTGTGTGTGTGTAGTGAAGATGGTTACAGTATTGTGTGAAGACGGTTACAGTATTGTGTATGTAGTGAAGATGGTTACATTATAGTGTGTGTTGTGAAGATGGTTACAGTATAGTGTGTGTAGTGAAGATGGTTACATTATAGTGTGTGTGTTGTGAAGATGGTTACAGTATAGTGTGTGTAGTAAGGATGGTTACATTATAATGTGTATTGTGAAGATGGATACAGTGTAGTGAAGATGGTTACGTTATAGTGTGTGTTGTGAAGATGGTTACAGTATAGTGTGTGAATTGAAGATTGTTACATTATAGTTTGTGTTGTGAAGATAGTTACAGAACAGTGTGTGTTGTGAAGATGGTAACAGTATAGTGTGTGTTGTGAAGATGGTAACAGTATAGTGTGTGTTGTAAAGATGGTTACATTATAGTGTGTGGAGTGAAGATGGTTATAGTATAGTGTGTGGAGTGAAGATGGTTACAGTATAGTGTGTGGAGTGAAGATGGTTACAGAATAGTGTGTGTAGTGAAGATGGTTGCAGTGAGGATATAATGTGTGTACTCACCTAGTTGTGCTTGAGGGGGTTCAGCTCTGCTCTTGCGGAGCAAGAGTTCTTTCCCTCTTTCCTAAACACCCAACTCTCGTATGCCCAGTCCTCGAGGACGTGCATCTGACTGATGATATTTTCTTAGAAGCGGACAGACTTGGTTTTCTTCTGGTGGCAGCCATCGTCGCCGGAGACCTTTTCCTTCTCCATACTGACCAGGCCGCTTCACACTATCAAGAACCTAAAGAATACTTCTAGTAATAATATACCAGATGCAAGAATTATAGTCATGCTAATAGTTCGACTGGTCTATTAAGTGCGATGCCCAGTAGTAATGTACTCACATCATACTCTCTCTCTCTCTCTCTCTCTCTCTCTCTCTCTCTCTCTCTCTCTCTCTCTCTCTCTCTCTCTCTCTCTCTCTCTCTCTCTCTCTCTCTCTCTCTCTCTCTCTCTTTCTCTTTTTCAACAAGTCTTTGACTCGAAGCTGAAGACTCTTAATTGTGGAATTAATCCTGTGGCAAAATTTCGACCATTTTTCCAAGTTTTTTTATGCTTCATAAGGTGTGGGTTCCCAGCTGTCGCTGCATACTCAGGTAATGGTCTCACATATGTAGTATGTGTGGATTTAGAATCCTCTTATTTTAGATTTTTAAATGACGTTCTTTTGTTTGGTAACTTCCCATATGGTGCTAATGATGTCCTGTTCACATTAGCTTGTGGTGTTTAGTGTTTGGATAATTTCTACTCTCGGATGATCATATGTCGTGATTGTAGGTGTTGTGTGGTGGTGATGTGTAGTAACGGTAGGTGTTGTGTGGTGGTGATGTGTAGTGACGGTAGGTGCTGTGTGGTGGTGATGTGTAGTGAAGGTGGGTGTTGTTTGGTGGTGATGTGTAGTGATGGTAGGTATTGTGTGGTGGT